>NW_026699490.1:0-29054 GCF_030435755.1 Ochotona princeps
GACTACGTTTATGAGCGTTCTGAGAGTATTTCACAGCGCTTTCGCTGCTGAAGATCTTATTACAAACAATAGCACCACGAGCGTTTCTCTTTCCCTCACTGCTGCTGCCGTTGCTGCTGCTACTGATTAAAGACTCAAAGGAAGAGACTTTCCTATGTTCTTGTCGATGCTGCAGATGCTGCTTCTTCTTATCCTTTCCCCTTTTTCCTTCCTTCTGCGGTTCTCTCCGTTTAAGGTCTTCTCTGTGTGGTCGGCTTTGAATTATCTGGGTAGCCATATTGAAACCCTCTTTTGCAACACGGGCAACAGCAACGTTGTGATTAGTAGCATATTTGTGCAAATCTGTTGCTTGTACAGCTGAAGCACTAGTAGCATCATCACTGTTAGTGTAAGTACACTTGTGCGCTGCCGATGTTTCCTCAGCAGCAGCAGCAGCGTCACTGCTATTATTAGTATAATTGTGCGTTGTTGCTGTTTTCTGAGTGGGAGTCCTAGCAGCAGCAGTAGCATCATAATACTTATGCGAGTTGTCTTCTGCTGCTTTTTCAGCAGCAGCAACCGCAATAGCAGCAGCATGATTGCTTTTGTTATAATCATGTACTTGTGTTTGTGCTGCTGCAGCGGCAACAGCTGCATCGTCATTATACTTACTGGCTTGCGCTGCTGTTCTCTTACTAGCAGCAGCAGCAGCAGCAGCATCACTGTTACCATTAGTGTAGTTGTCCATTGCTGCTGATTTCTTAGTACTAGTAGTAGTAGCAGTAGACGTAGTTGTAGTAGTAGTAGTAGTGGTGGGTGGCAGTAGTAGTATTGATAATCGCAGCAGGAGCAACGCCACGAGCGTCACAACACTTACTAGGATTGTGTACCGCTGCGTGTTCAGCAGCAGCAGCAGCATCACAGCTATAGTATTTGTGTTGTGCTGCTCGTCTCCTAGCAGCAGCAGTAAGATTAGCATTCTGATTATATTTGTATCCTGCTGTCTCCTTAGTATATGCACCAATGCCAAGCTGTCCATTAGTATTCAGACCCCACAAAAAGACTCTCCCTCCTGACACAAGAGCAGCAGAGTGGTAGTCTCCGCAGTACACGCGTAAGACACTTGGAGGACAGGTACAACACTTGTCAGACAAAATGTGAGAGCCCTCATACCCTCTATCTTGTTGTTTGCCATTTCCCCTAGTATATTTTTTGCAGCCTCGGCTGCTGCTACCTCCTCTGCTTCTCCTGCTGCTGCTTTTTCGGTGGTTATCCTGTTGCCGTTTCTGTGGCTGTTGCTGCCGCTGCTGTTTCGGCTGCTGTCTCTGCTGCTGCTGCTGCAGCTGCCACGACAGCTACTGTGGGTTTCTTCCAGCAGCAGCTCGCCGACTTCCTCCTTCCTCCGGTCGCGATGTAATCGTGCCCACCAAGCAGTAGTAGAGAAAAAAACCCTTTCTACAATTTCGCTCCTCTGGTGAACTCCTCCTCCAATGCTGCTGCTGCTGATGATGCAAAAAAGTCATTTGCTGCCTCTGTTCTTCCTCCTCCTCTTCCTTCATTTGCTCCTCGTGTTCTGTCTCTCTTCTATTCTCCTCCTCCTCCTCCTCTATCCCCTTCTTCTTCTCCTCTCCCTCTGCAATTCCCTTCTCCATCACCTCATTGTCTTGTTCTCTCTCCTTCGCCTCCTCCAACTGCTTTTTATTCTGCTTCTGCTTCTGCTTCTCCTCTTCTTTTTCCTCCTCCTTCTTCTTCTCTCTTCCCTTCTCCACCGTCGTGCTCTCCTCTTTGTCTTTCTCCTTCTTTCTCACTCCCGTCTCCTCGATGCCATGCTCTCTCACCTTCTTTTTCTTCTTTCTTGGGATGGTCAATTCGAGCACGACTGGTTGTTGTAGGAGACCTTTTTTTGAGGGCATGCACCCTAACTGCCCGCATGTATTTGCTCCTTCAAACACACGATGAGACACACACACACAGACACATTTATATATAGTGGATATATATACATAAGCAATAACTTCTTCTGAAAAACCCATCACAGCAGCCGACGTTAGTTCTGACGTGAACGGGAAGGAGCAATAGTACGTACGTACGTACACACACGAGTATTGACACCATCACATATTTCAGAATGCATAATACATATGCACACTGACGTATGTGCATACAGGCACACCTACATTCATATAAACTTATATACGTCCATATACATATATATATAGATAGATATGAATATGGGTATAGATATAGATATATATGTATGTATGTACACATGCTTGTACGAACTGTACTGTACATACGGATTTGAACACACACGCAATCATATGTGCATAATACATACGTAACCACAGATACATCCATACATACGTACATGGATGTGTGTGAGTGTCGGGGCGCCTACGAACTGTGGCGAACATTTATACATATATATACATACATGTGTACATTCATACGGAAATACGTATATACATATACACAACATATGTATACGTAAGTGTACGTAGGAAAATTTCTATAAAAAATACAGTACATCGTGAAGACCTTATGTGTATGCGCTGCACTGGATTTGTTGATACGTTATGTTTGCATCAAAAGATATGTGCCCCCCACCAACGCCTGCATCTGCAGGGTAGTTTGTTTCCTTTTTCACTGGCCACTGTGAAGTGAAGAGAGCAGCTGTAGGATCATATATTCTTCATTGCTTCTAAATTCACAATAGCGATCTCGGCGTAGAAGACAAGGACTAATCTCGTTTGTGTATCTATCGGTTCTTACGATCCAACCAGCAGCAAGAACTGAGGGATTGGCGCCTCCTTTCACTGTAGTGCTCTTGCTGCTTCTGCTGCTGTTACTCCGGCTGCTGGTGCTGCTGGTGTCTCTGAAAAGCAAAGGCTGTACACGTCTCAGTGAGCAGTAGAGAAGGCATATGGAAGAGCAGCACTAGCACCAGCAGCAGAAGCAGAAGCATCTGCTGGCAACCAGTGAAAAGACGTCTATGTGACAGATGGCTTTACAGTAGCATGCTGCTTGAGTGGGTCCCTGTTCGACGCATGCATACATACGCACTGAAAGGCTGCTTTGATTGAAACAATGCAGCCAGACACTACTCCCTCGTGTGGGGTCCGAGGTCCATTATATACAAGTAGATTTCTGTCTCTGAGACATTCAGGTGCTGGCACATAGGGCTGTCATACGTAGGGGACGACCCTCGCATGTTTCCAGACGGGTGGATGAGAGAGAGAGGGACCACAGACAGAGAAACAGGCACAGGCAGATAGACACAGACACACAGACAGACTACACAGATAGACATAGACACACAGACACAGACAGACTACACACAGACGGAGAGACAGACACAGACAGACACACAGACACAAAGAGACAGAAAGCGCCCTGCCGCCCCTTCCCTCTAGTTCACAGACATTGGGGACACCAATCTTCCCCTGGGTAAGATGTTTTTACTTTCTGCTTTCGCTGCCGATAGTTTTGCCCCACTGTCTTCCTTGCGGCAGTCATGTGTGAGGAGCCAGTTTCCTCATACTAACAAAAAGAATAGCACAAGTATTAGTAGTAAAACACCTAACGCAGTAGTGACAACGGTAGTAGTGATCGTAACAGTAGTAGTTATAGTAGTAGTTGTTGTTGTAACAGTGTAGTAATAGTACTAATAGTAGTAGTAGAAGCAATAATATCCCTAGTGATAGTAGTAAAAGTAGTGGCAGTAGTAGTACTAATGGTAGAAACAGAGTAGCAATACTACCAGCACAGTAATCGTAGTAGTAACAGTATTAGCATTACAAGTGTTCGCGTAAGAGTAGTAGTACTAGTAGTAGTAGTAATACTGGTACTACTACTACTACAACTAATAATAATAATACTCATATCAGCAGTAGTTGTAGTAGAAGCATTACCATAATAGCTATAGTAGTAGTAGTAGATGTTGTATTAGTATTAGTAGTGGTAATAGTGTCGGCAATACTATGTGACTGTAGTAGCAGTAGTAATAGTAGAGGTAGTAGTAATGTTAATATTGAAGTAGCAGTCGTAGGAATAGTAGTAATAGTAGTAGTGCTAGAAATTGGGGGTACTAACATGATTCTGTTTATCCGTGCATGCAGGAAGAGAGTACTACCGCGTGTAGCAACAAAGACACAACAGGCAGGTCTTTGAGAAATGATGGAGATGTGTGTTAGTAGCATACTGCATAGAATCGTATATGAGATTGTATGGTTGGTAGTATATTGCAGAAAGACACACGAGACGCCAGGTCTGCGGGAAGAGCGCATATACATAATAGAGAATTATCTTTGAAGCACGGCTATGCAGAGGGTCTGCTCCAACAGATGAGTTCGTGTTGTGTGCACGAGGGACCAGTGTGTTTGTGTATAGGATTAATAATAGAGAGATAAACTCACACGAGTTGTGACGAGCCTGTGCGGAGTCTGTGCTGCTGGGAGATGTCCACGCAAGTTAAGGGTCCGTGGGGTGTGCACAGAACGACGAGTGCGTCTGTGGACGGTTGCAAAAACGACTATGTGTGTCTGTGGGATGCTTGAGGGATGGCTCTGTGTGTGTGTGTGTGTAGGTGTGTGGGGATGACTGTGAGGGCGACTGTGTGTGCGTGTATCTGTGTGTGTGTTTGTGTGTATGTGGGATGAGTGAGGGATGGCTGTGTGTGTGTGTAGGTGTGTGGGGATGAACGTAAGGACGACTCTGTGTGTGTGTGTGTGTGAGTGTGGGATGGGTGAGGGATGACTGTGTGTGTTTGTGTGAGGTGCATGAGGGGTGACTGTGTGTGTGGAGTCAATGGATGACGAAAGTGTCTGGGGTACATACCCGAAAGGGCATATATACGTGTGTATGTATGTATGTATGTAAGTACGTGGCACGCATGGAAGACAAGTGTGCGCTTGTTTGTGGTGAACGTAAGAGAAAAACATATACGGACGACGACTGCCTATAGATGCACCACGTATATCATATATATACATATATATAGATAGAGTGACACACACACACATGCACACACACACATGCACACACACACACACACACACACACACACATACACACACACACACACACATGTACATACACAGCGGAAGAGGAGTATTACCTATGGAGTCCATAAATGAACGACAACTGTGTGTATGCAGCATTGTACACAGAGAGAATTACATGGGAGGAGAATGACCAATGGTGACGTATATATATGAGCGACGACTTCATGTGTAAGGAAATATGGATAGGGAGAGAGAGAGTAATACAGAGGGGAAGAGAAGTACTCGTTGTGAGGTTTATATACGAATGACTACTGTGTATAAGAAGAATAATATATATGGGGCAGGAGACAGGGCGCGACGAAGACAAGTACTGATTGTGACGTGTATATACTAACCATGGCGGTGTAGCACAGGAAACGTAATAAATAAATAGACAGAGAGAGAGTTGAACACATGGGAAGAAAAGTAGTCGTTGTGGGCCCAATATACGATCGACGAATGTGTATGTAAAAAACTATGAATTGTATATTGTATTGTTTTGAGAGAGAGAGAATATAGGAAGCGAAGTATGTGTTGTGATATTCCCAGAAATACACGAAAACACATACGAATGATGCGTTTTGAATGCAGGTGGGATGCTTACCCACAGCAATGATGACGGTTTTCCTTCGAATAGCGCAGGAACGACTCCATTGCGATAGAGACGTGACAGCTGCAGCAGCTGCTGCTGCAGTATCACCACCTGCGGTGGCAAAAGTCTTCTCGTCGCTCAGAGCCCTCGTGGCATTCACTGAGACGGAACCTTCTTCTGCTGCCCTTGTCTCTTCCTTTCCTGCTGCCCCCCCACCCATACTTCTTGCTTCTCTTGACATCATTCTCTCCACAAACAAATGCTTCCTGTTATCGTCCTTCTTTTCCTTGTCTCTCTGCTGCTACTGCTGCGCTCGAGACGGTGGGGCGCTTGCTGCTGCTTCTCGTACTGCTGCCAATTATGATGCCCTACTGGTGCTAGTCCAGCTGCTAGCTCTACTACTACTCCTGCTACTGCTAATGAAGCTTTTGCTGTAGCTGCATCTGTTCCTGCTGTTGCTGCCCCTGCTGTTGCTGCCCTGCAGTTGCTGCTGCTATTGACCATAGTGGTTCTGGCGATGTCCCTGCTTTTATAATTGATGCGGGTGATGCTGCTCCTGCTGCTGCTGCTGCTAATGGTGGTGCTACTGTTGCTCCTCCTCCTCCTGCTGCTGGTGATACCGCCCGTGCTGAAAATGATGCTCGTGGTGCCCTTGCCAACAATTCTCCTGCTCCTCCTGCTGTTACGAGTGGTGGTGCGACTCCTAGAAAGAGGTCTAACATCTCGACCATCAGTTACGAGTAATACTACGTCACACTAATGGTTGTATTCCTACTATTATTATTACTACTAAAATTATTATCAATTACTTTTGTGTGTGTGTGTGTGTGCTGTAGAAATGCTTGTCTTCGCACTACTATTATTACTATCTACTTGTGTGTGTGTGCTGTAGAAAACGCTTGTGTTCGTACTACTTTTCTTACTATTTACTTGCGTGTGTATGTGTGTGTGTGTGTGCAGTCGTCACTACGAAAGATAGAGATATTTAGCTGCCTATTATCATTTATTTTCTTGTACGTATTTCTACCTACCAGAGACCTAGATTTATTCTACCCCTGTATTATGTAAGTCGGTACTCTAAGCGCGATAGGGTTTACATGCCTCCTAGGAGGTTGAACTAATCTGTCATTACTAGAAGCAACGTACCAAGCTCCATCAAACTTGTCTCCCTAGCTACTTGTCTGTCTTTTTAGGAGAGAGAGAGAAAGAGAGAAAGAGAACCGCTTTCTAGTTCTTTAACAGTGAAAACCACCAGTGTATAATCAGGGAATAGAAAAAACCCAGCTTCTTACATGTGTGCCGTCCCCAAAACGATTGTACATACGTGCCTACTAGCTTTACGTCGGTGTTTCACTGGAGAGAATATGTATGTCCGTACCCCTCCCCCGCGAAGCAGGTACGCGTTCGGCGTTACTAATGAAAGTATTTACGGTCAAACTACTACTACTAGTACTACTATCATACACCAGTGCCGTCATACTACTCCCATCATACACTAGTGCCAACACTACAGGGGAAGTACTTATGTTCATACTACTGTTTACCTGAAGGGCTTCTACTAGGGAAACTTTTTGCTTCCTGCTATTTTTAACTTTCATGTTGTTACCAGAAAAGGGATGTTCAATGAACCGATCATTATTATTTATCGGTGATTCTGCTATTACAGACAACACTTACGTGCCTACTCTCACTTATAGTCGTGTGTTGTTAACACAGAAGAGACATATTATGACATTCGTATCGCTAGTCGATATTCTCGCTACTAGAGAGACAAAGTAGTCTTGTTCCCTCCTCATATTACTTATACTTGAAAACGCTCTCTCTCCTAATCTCACTTACACTTGTGTGTTGTTACTAGACTGCATATTGGTGTTGCTACTAGAGGCAGTACTTACGTGCTAGTATTACACACAGTCGTGTGCAGTTATTACAGTGTAGTGGTGTTGCTGTGGGAGACAGTACTTAGGTTTTTTCCATCACTTACACTTGTGTTAAGTTGTTTTTAGGTGGGGGGAGACTCATTATATTTTAACTCTCGTTTATTCTCTTGTTTATTACTTTTTGATACTACAGAGAAGAGAGTGCTCTTACTACGATCCCTTTCTGTGCTCACGTTTCTGTGCTCACGTTTCTCTGCTCACGTTTCTGTGCTCACGTTTCTGTGCTCACGTTTCTGTGTTCACGTGTCGACCCGTTTCTACGGGTCGAGTATTATTACGAGGGAAGGCACATATCTTTTAGCTGGGTCAATACTATGTGATTGTCTGCAATGTTTGTGGTCTAGTACTCACTCACGCTCGGAGGTAAGGAGTGCTTGTTATGTTCTAGCTATATATTGATTGTTTCGGGAAGTACTTGGTAGTGATCAAGTAAGAGTACTGCTCAACTTCTACCAGTATATAAGCTGTGTAGCACTGCCTGTGTGTATACTACCAGCATATCATTACTTGTTTTCTAGGGCTTCTTAGTGGTCGAGTAAAAGAGCACTCCTTCTATCTCTATGACTAGCCATACACAAAGTTGTGTAGTAGTAGCACTGACTTATTTTGAGTGAGGGCACCTGCTAGATTCTGCTAGTATAGTACTCATGCTGCACTATTTACCGATTACACAGAGCGTACCTCTTATATATTGCCAACATATTACTTCTGTGGGACTACTTACTTATGCCACACAGCGTATTTCTTATACTCACTGATAATGTACAACTACTCATACGATGTGATATTTACCTATGCGTGGAGCGTACTTCTAATACGCGGCCAGTATATTAATTGTGTTGTGGTACTGAGTATTCTCCAGAACGCACATATAATATATACTGCCAGTATATTACTTGTGTTGGAGTTCTGACTTATCTCCAGAACGTACATCTAATATATACTGCCAGTATATTACTTGTGTTGGAGTACTGACTTATCTCCAGAACGTACATCTAATATATACTGCCAGTATATTACTTGTGTTGGAGTACTGACTTATCTCCAGAACGTACATCTAATATATACTGCCAGTATATTACTTGTGTTGTAGAACTGACTTATCTCCAGAACGTACATCTAATATATACTGCCAGTATATTACTTGTGCTGGAGTACTGACTTATCTCCAGAACGTACATCTAATATATACTGCCAGTATATTACTTGTGTTGTAGTACTGACTTATCTCCAGAACGTACATCTAATATATACTGCCAGTATATTACTTGTGCTGGAGTACTGACTTATCTCCAGAACGTACATCTAATATATACTGCCAGTATATTACTTGTGTTGTAGTACTGACTTATCTCCAGAACGTACATCTAATATATACTGCCAGTATATTACTTGTGTTGGAGTACTGACTTATCTCCAGAACGTACATCTAATATATACTGCCAGTATATTACTTGTGCTGGAGTACTGACTTATCTCCAGAACGTACATCTAATATATACTGCCAGTATATTACTTGTGTTGGAGTACTGACTTATCTCCAGAACGTACATCTAATATATACTGCCAGTATATTACTTGTGTTGGAGTACTGACTTATCTCCAGAACGTACATCTAATATATATTGCCAGTATATTACTTGTGTTGGAGTACTGACTTATCTCCAGAACGTACATCTAATATATACTGCCAGTATATTACTTGTGTTGGAGTACTGACTTATCTGCAGAACGTACATCTATTATATACTGCCAGTATATCACTTGTGTTGGAGTACTGACTTATCTCCAGAACGTACATCTAATATATACTGCCAGTATATTACTTGTGTTGTAGTACTGACTTATTGTTGGAGTGTAGTTTTTATATACTGACAGTATATTGCTTGTGTTGTAGTGCTGACTCACACCTAAAGCCTACGTTTCATAAGCTGGTAGTATACTACTGACGGTGTAGTATTCGCTTATGCGTGAAGCCAACCGCTTATCTACTGCAAGTATATCATTTGTGTTGTAGTACTGACTTACGCCCAGAACGTACTTGTGATATAATATACTGCCAGTGTATTACTTGTGTTGGAGTCCATATTTTTATGCCCAGAGAGTCCTTCGTACACATCGTGAAGAGTATGTACTTATGATATAGTATTGACTTAAGCGTGGAGCGTACTTCTTATATACTGCGAGTATATTACTTGTGCTGGACTATTGAGTTATCTCTCGATGAGACTAGCAACCATGATCTCTCAGTATATACCCTTTGGTGGCGTACTACCTACATATGGGCGTGAGAAGTATTTCTGTTCTTATTGTTTCGGTACTTCTTCTGTTGTAATACTGCTTTATGCTTGAAGCGTATTTCTTACGTGTACAGGTATATAAGTTGTGTAGTAGCAGTAGTAGTAGTAATATTACGGTCAGCGGTGCAACTGTCGGTAGCGCCTCGTCCACGGTTGATGTTGTGTTAGTGAGAGGAGTTCTGCTATTCTGCCAGTAGTTTAGTTGTGTCGTATGGGCAACTTATGCTTAGAGCGTATCTCCTACGGTCTCCAGTATACAGCTTGTGCTGAAGTACTACTCACGCCTAGAACGTGCTTCTCTTGCACTACAAGTATATAATGCTTGTACTGTACTATTGACTTGTTCATGAGAGAGCATTTGTTATGTTCTATCAATATCTTACTTATAATGTTGGTAGTGTATTGCTCATGTTGTGAGTAGGTTTTATACTTGTGTGGTTCGCAGTAGTAGTAGTAGTACTGGGATTAGTATATAAGATGATATCAATGGAATTCTACTTGTGTTGTCAGCAGTAGTAGTAGTAGTATCATTATATAGGGTAGGATATTAGTAGTAGTAGTTCACTTGTGTGACTTGTAATAGGAGTGGTATTGGTATATAAGGTGTATGGTATTAGTAGTATATCACTTGTGTGATTAGTAGTAGTAGTGATAGTAGAAGTAGTAGTAGTAGTAGTAGTAGCACTACATAAGGTATGGGGTCAGTAGTTTGGTAGTTGTTCTGTTGATACATTGGAAAGAGTATCTGTTTTGTTGGCATTGTGCTTGCTTCTGTTATTACTGAAGTACCTGAGCAGTATTTTTGCCACTACTTTTCATACTTCGTATGAGTCAGCAGCTGATACTTGGAGTGCTGTTACTCTGGGGGCCCATGCCTCGAGTGGTAGTTCCTCTTCTTCTTTTTCTAGTAGCAGTCATTTGCAGGCTGTGATTACTTGAAGCAAGTCCTCCATATTAGCACCACCAGCACAATTAGCTCCTTGTACATATAGAAAGGGCGTTACACATTTCTGTAAGTACGTACAGCTCGTCTTCTCTGTGTTCACGTTGCTCATCACCAGCATACAATCAGTTACTCCTACATACACGTATGTGTGGAAGTGGCTTCTTCCCTGGTCACTACGAAGAGTCTCCTTGGGTGTTTGTTCTTCAACCACTTATTGCTGGATTGATACTAGGACACGGAGAAAGAGTTCATCTGCATCATCAGCATCAGTATAATGATGTAGCTGCTCCTTCCTCAATGCAGAAAGAGAGGAACACGCAACTACACTTCAGGCTCTATGCGTTGTAGTAGCGACAGTGTAGGAGTTCTCCTAAAGACAGTCCTCACGTGGTAATAAGTCTATTCTAGTCACACATGTTTCTCTTACACCAGTCGCCTGTTTGGTATAACTACTTTTCGAGAGATTTCATGCTTTGTTGCAATAGCAGCAGCTGTCATTCCTATGTCATAGTAGCAGTCACGTATGATGTTATTGGGACAGTTGTTTGTACGTATTCAAGCACGGGGAATGTTAATCTGTGCAGATTGTTCTCCACAATGTTCCACCAGGTATTGCCTGTTGCTGGGTTGGATTACAACTTGCGCTGGTTTGATTTCTTGTGTTGTAGTAGCGGGCGTTATTACGTGTTGTAGTAGCGGGCGTTATTACGTGTGTATATCAACGGTAGGCACTTTCTCGTGTTGTACTGGCTACTTGTGTTGTCAGGGAGACACATTTGTAGCTGTTGCGCGGGCCTGCTTCCCTCTGCTTCCGCCCGGAGAGAACAGCACGCATTATTTCATCCTTGTGTCTGTCTGAGATACATAATATATGGTACATTTACTGGCAGAGGCTGCAGACCAGCCAACCGAGCGCACGTGAGTCTGGCTTCTATGAAAGTGACTGCCATATCTGTGCCGCTCCGCTAGCTGAGAAGCAGAGAGAGAGCTACACCTCCTCCTCCTCGTACTCTATATGACATCTGTTTTGCCCCGGTGGCTGAGCAAGACAGCGAGAGACAAACAGTACTCCTCGTCCTCCTAGTCTATTACACGTCTATTTTGCCCTGCTAGCTCAGAGAGGAAGCAAGACTGCTAGACATCCTCCTCCTACTCTATGCCACTCACTGTTGCTCCTGCTGGTGTTAGAGTAGGAACGGTGGGAGCTTCGGTGCGGCCGGTGCTGGTAGTGTTGCTCTCTTTGCCTGCGCCTGCTACGGCTGTTCAGTTGCTCTATGGATGATGATCCTGTGGTGGTATGGTACTGTTGTTTGCTTGTTCGCTGTAGTGCTGTTATTGACGTTCCCTCTGCTGTTGTTTCCCTCCGATGGGTTATGTGGTCATCGTTCATCTGTTCTACTAGTCCTAGTAGTTGTGGAATAGGGTGCGCTCACCCCACGCATGTATGCTTCTGTTAATGGTGCCGTGGCTTCTGCGTCCCTGGTGCCAGCAACGGGTGCGGCGTTGGTAATGCCCATAGTGTGCCTCAAAAACATTCCTACTGCTTTCGTGCACCTGCCACTGCTTCTGCTTTTCGTTACAACAGCTATGGGTGCTCCCGTAATGCTCGGCGAAACATGTTACGACGCGGTCGGAGCACAACAGCTGGTGCTACTGACACGGTGGTGCTCCGTCACTTTGGCTGCTACTATAACAACTGCTGCTGCTGTTGCTGTGGTGTGATTATCAGTGCTCTTGCAGGAGTTGTTTGTCCACCACTTGAGCTGCCGCTACTGTTCTGCGAGGGCGTCGCTGCTAGTAAGCGCTCACATGGGGCAGGAGTTGGGCTGTCTTACTATTGCTGCTGCGGCTGCTTCATGTAAACACCCGCTCCAAAACGCAGCGCGTAACTGCTATTTTGGGGTCATATCACGCAGGTAGACAGCACACAACGTGCCGCTGCTACTGTTAATATAGAACGTAGCTGCTGCTAGTGTGCACCGGGCAGACATATTGTATATGCGTTGGTGCCGCTGTTCCTTCTAGTAACACTAGTTGCTGACAGTGCGGACTGAGACACACATTCATAAGTAGTTTGTTGACAAGCGTGCTGCTGCTGTTGCTGCTGGTGCTACTCGTGTTCCATGTGTGGCGGCGTAGTTACTCGTGTATGGAGTAGTAACATTGCACTTGTGGATATCGTGCTCAGTGTGGCTGCTGCTCCCATGCTCTCCAGTGATGATTTCTCATTCGCCACTTGGTGTTCTCTGACTAGACTTCGGCTCCTGCCATACTGCTAGTCCTAATGCTGCTGCTGCTCTTGGTCCTGTTTCCCGTAAGGCGGTGTTGTAGCTGCTTGTATACGATAACAATTGTATATCGAACTCCTGGTCCCTGCTGCTCCCATATGTTGCCATTATTTCGGTCGCCAGTGCTGAAATCTCATCCTCCACTTGGTATTATCCCGGCAGACTACGGCTCCTGCCATTACTGCTGGCGCTGCTGCTGCTCCTGCTATAATGGTGGTGGCGTCGCCGCTTGTGTATGGGGTAGTGACACTGCAGATATAGTCATCGTACTCAGTGTCGCTGCTGCTTCCTTCTGCTGCCATTACAACGCTCGCCAGTGATATTATCTCACCCTCCTCTTGGTATTACCTCACTAAACTACGGCTCCTACCATCACTGCTGCTGCAGGTCCTACTCCATGTATGGCGGTATAGCTGCTTGTGTATGGTGAAGCAGCATTTGTATACCGTACTAATCAGTGTGGCTGCTGCTTCCTTATGTTGGTATCACCATCAAGCTCGCGCCAATGATGGTATCTCACCCTTTCTTAGTTTCATTCCTCTAGACGACGGCTCGTACCATTGCCGCTGCTGCTGCTTCTTCTCCCGGCGATATACATACAGGCATCAAACCGGAATCCATTGCACACTCGGTGTATCTATCCTTCCGCCTTCCTTGTTCTACTGTTGTTTGTTTCGGCTCTCTTCCATTCTTGACTGCTGCTGCTACTGCTGCGGTCGCTTCTTCTATTGCTAGATCTTGAATCACCCCTTCTGCTGCAAGGGATGAATCTCGTTTCAAAGAGGTCTATTTTCTCATAGAGACGTTTTCGTTGTCTGGCTGCTGCGAAAAATAAACGTATCCGCAGCAGTAGATACATAGTCACCTCAGGATTCAAGCAACAACAGCTGCAGATGCAACGAGAACATCGGCAGCAATATTAGTAGTCTGTATAGAGCAGCTGCTGCTATAGAACATATCTAAACCAAAGATAAAAACCAGCAGTAGAAGGTGGAAGGCTGATGAATAGCTGAGACACGATGTACTACTGCACTAACAGCAGCCTTATACTCACTACAAAAGACTGGCGTCCGTGTGTACGTGCGTACGTGTGTATGCACGTGTAGTGGGTGTTCCTAGCAAGTCTTACTTTATAGAAGCAGCAACAGGAGCAGCAGCACCAGTGTAAGGGATGTAATACTACTACTACTACGACGACACTTGATCGTCCACTCAGCTAAGACACGTCAACATTCACCCGGCTACGACACATGTATACCCACCCAGTTACTATGCAAAAGAAGAGCCGTGCATACACGCTGCGGCAGCTTCGGCTAAGACAGCCGGATTCCCAGCACTGAATCACAAAATGTGCCGTGCGTACATATCTGCTGCAGCAGCCCTGAGGACTGCATGCTTGCATCTACTTCTGCGGTTGTTGCTGCTGACATTGCTGTCCCAGCCAGTGCTTTTGCTTTGCACAGTAGCAATGGATTGAAGGAGTTCCGAAGATCGTCACTGTGAAAATAGCCCACCACGAGAGCCGATGTCATGAGCATTGTCGACCACTCTGCTGTCTAAAAATGGTTGCAGCTCGTCATGGGAAAGGTCTCAATAGTTATTGATGCTGGTGCTCCTGTTGCTGCGGTGCCACTAGCACTATTGAAAATGTTTTTACCAGTAGCAATGGCTGCAATCTTTTAGTTAATCACTCAGACAAGCGCATGTACTACTACTATCGCTGCTGTTTATAGTGCTGCTGCAGAGATGGACTTTGGTAGTCACATACACTAAGACACAACAGGCCCACCCGTACATGTGACATGGCAAGCCCATTTTCTCTTGTTGCTAGTACGTCCGCTGCTCAGCTGCTATTATTACCTGATGCAGCTGTAGTATACACTACCCTTTTTTCTGCGGGGGGTAGCTACCGTTGCCGTCCCAGCCAGGGCTGTTGCGTAAGGTGGCTGGTTATATATGCAGCTGCTGTCCTATTCGAATGTATGTGCAGTCACGACCAGCTGCTGCTGGTGTTGCTTGGTCGTTTCGAGTGTTTAGCCCAGGAATGATTCTCTTAAGTGGATTTCCTCTCCCGGCACGACACACTTCTGCTGCCGCTACTACTACTGCTACGGCACTCGCACCACCTGTTCCTACTAGTGCTGCTAGTACTTCTGGCATCCTTGCTCAATCTGGTCGTTGCTGCTGCTTCCTCTCCCTCTTTCTTTCCCTGTAGTGTTTCACGTACTGCCACTAGTACTATCACTATTACCACTACTACTATTGCACTCCTCCTTTCTGCTATACCACCTGCTGTTGGTGGAGGGAGTATACCACACACCGCTTATTGTGATAACTTGCGCTATGCTACTGCTAGCGCCTCTACAGCACGTTGTAGCTGCTATTCTTCCACTTCTGCGCTCATACGTCTGTGTAGCTGCTGAGACAGCTAAGGCCCTTTGTAGCTGTTTTTCCTTCAGTATTCATGGCATATATCGCCCTTCCGCGCACACTGGCGATGTTCATTACTACTCTCTTAAATCCACTATACTCTTATACGTCCTTGCTGCTGCTGAGATGGCTAATGCCCACTGTAGCTGTTATTCGTCCAGTGTTGATCTCACATACTATCGTTCTGCGCACACTGGCAATGTTCGTTCGACGTACAACATCTTCAAACCTTCGCCGAGCTCCTCTGGAAGAGCAGCGCTGGTGGTGGGTGTGCATCAACCGCTCAAGCAATAGCACAGCAGGCACCCAGCTCCTACTCGTAACAGTAGGAGCACCAGCTACTTCCAAAGCAGCGAGCGAGGTCAGGAGACCAGTGTCGGTGGCATGGTAGTTGCAAGTGACAGCAGCGCCTGCAGCCGACTTGAAGTAACCAGTCACCCGGCGCTCGTCCCTCACGTGGTGTGTGTTGGAAACAGCAGCAGTTGCGTGTTAGTATCTGACCAGCAGCAATAGCTACATGAGCAGTAGGAGCAGCAGCAGACCAGCAGAACAGCAACACCTACATTACCAACTAGGAACGGCAGCATCAACATACGGTGAAACGGTTGTGCCCTAGAAGTGGGGTAGGGACCCGATTCACGGTCACCATCTCTTTATCGCTAGCATTCATCATCCATATCGAGGAAGCGTGTTATTGTATGTGATGGAACCTTCCCAACAGCCGTAGCAATAGCAGTCACAGCAGTGGACGATAGTACGAGGTGTCAATGTGGTTGCCGATGTGGTGGGTGGTGCCCACCACACAACAGCAATAAAGCAGTAGCAGTGGAGGATGATATAATGGTGCCTCGGGGTCAGGGTGAACAGCGGAGAATTTCTGTTTGTAGCCGCTTTCCACGGTAAGAACTGAGGAAGCAGTTCTTTCTATGCAGCTATTTCGCACAATAATAAAATGCAAATAGCAAATAAGCCCTTTTCGTGTAATGCATGCGCGATACGTTTGCTACACACACACACATTCTAGGGGCGGCACAGCATCGGCAACACACGTGTACTTTTGCTGCACACAAACGCACCGGCGGCAGAACACCGTGTTGTTGGCCGAGGGTGAGGTAGGGCGTCAACGTCAACGTATGTGCCCAGAGAATCAGCAACAGCGGCAGCGGTACCAGGGCAGCAGCAGGCGGGGGCGTTGTGCGCAGCGGCCGGAGTAGCAGCAGCAGAAGTGGACAACAATAGCCACAGCAGCAACAGCAGCAAGAACACGTTCTCAGCAGCACCAGCGGTGTGCGCTGTACGTGACAGGGACATCAGAAGCTGCTGTTGTATAAGGCGAAACAGCAGCAGCATTTTCGTGGTCCACAGCAGTAGCAGCAGCAGTAGGAAGCGCTGTATTTGGGACCGCAGCAGCAGTGGTAGCATTAATAGGAGATCGCCACAGCAGCAGCAGCAGTATCAACTGTTGACTGCACGGTCCAGCGGCGGCAGCAGCAGCAGCATAACCGCACAAGACGGCACTCAAAGCAGCAGCAGCAGCAGAACCGTACTACCGCAGCAGCGGCAGCAGCGATATCAGGTAATAGCAACAGCAACACCAACAGGTAATTGCAGCAGTACCAGCCGTACTGGACACAGCCCCAGCAGCCAAGACGACAGCCGAGAACAACACCAGGATCCGCAGCCGCAGGACGGTGTAGCAACAGCTGGGCAGCAACCATAGAAGAAGTATTATCTACCGCCACAGAGCACGGAGTATCAAGTGTAGCAGGAGCCTCGAATAGTAGTAGACCGTGAGAAAGGGCAGTAAAGCTAGCAATATTCAACAGCACCAGGATCGATAGCGAAACTGTACCACAGCAACAGCAGCAACAGCAGCGATAGTAGTGTGAGTGCTGAGCAGCAATGGCAGTAGAACTAGAAGACAGCAAGGGTACCAATAGCAGCAGCAGCAGCAGCAGCAGCAGCGGTGCTCCCCGACACATCTGCGAACGGCAGCAGCAACAGCACAACTAACAGTAGTAGAGTAGGGCAGCAGAACTAGGTTAGCATTGGGGGAGCTACTAGGGAAGGTAATCATCAGAGGGGAAGAAAACGCCGCTTCAGAGACAGCACGCTTGGGCAAATTTGCTTAGAATTCTACATACAACTGCAGCATTTTTTTCCCCTGCAAATACCAAGATATCGCAGCGGCCAATGTACTGAGAGAGATGTCTAGTAATAAACTGCTTAGATAGCGGTTGTGGATCCCTGCCCACTGGAACTCTGCTGCCTTCCGGCAACAGCGCCATCAACGGAGTCTTTCGTAACGATTCCAACAACAGCCGACGTATATCCACATATATATATATATGCATATATATATGTATATATATTTATATATACATGTGCTTCGCACGCATGCACTTCCTTCTGTCATAAGAGGGCGTGTGTGCCCATTGAAAAGTCTCACGGCGTTATATGCTGCCAGAGTTCGAGAAGAATCTCTTTTTTTTCTTGAGTATTTGTAAAGCTCCCCGTGGTTTTCTTGAGCGTATATGTAGCCCTCCGTCAAATTCTTGAGCACATATGTACCTACCCATCATCTTTTTCAATATATATACATATATACAAAACTCTCCGTATGTATATATATATCCACATGAAACTACAAGTAATTTTCTCCAGTATGTGTATGGGAAATCCCCGTCAATTTCTTGAACATATATATGAAACTTTCCCCGTCGTTTATACGAATATGTGTGAAGCCTTTCGTTAGTGTCTTACACGTATGTAAAGAACCCTGTTATTTTCGTGACTTTTATGTATGATACTCCCCGTCATTGTCTCGAACATATTTCACGTTTCCCGTCCTTTTCGTGAGAATATATATGTGGCTCTCCATCTTTTTCTTCTATATATATAAATACCCCCGATACATACATACATTCCCCCCGTACTTCTCCTGTATCTGTACGCAGCTTTCCCTCGTCATCTTGAATATCAAGAAAAACTCCTAGTCATTTTCTCATGCAACTTCCCTGCATTTTCCGAAATCTGTTAAAATCATCTCGCCGTAAATATATGATGACTGTGACTAATGACTACTACTTCTACTGCCGCCGCCGCAGTATTTGTCGAAGAGATTGTGTCTCACACCGTAGTAGTTGACTGCGTAACCTCGCATGTGCTGCAGTCATTACTTTCTTACTTGTACCTCTTTCTTCCTCCAAGCGCCTGTTTTCCTACACTGCTTTTTCCCTTCATTTCCTTCTTCCTCGTGCAGATGTCTTGAGATCCCTCACGCTATTGTGCGTTCGCGTGGAAAGACTTCACTTACTTTCATAATAATAGTCAAAGAATTACGACTAGTGTCTGTCCTGAGGCCTGTCGCTGTTGGACGGTGTGTGAGAGTTTTTCTCTTCTCTGTATGTATATACGACGTCAACAGCAACACCTGCTGCAACAGAGTCATAGGCGGCATGGACGGCAGCAGCAACAACAGTGTCATATGCAGACGAGTTCCATTTCGTGTGTGAGGGAACACAAGTAGCTATCGTGCAATCTGCTTCATTTTTATATTGGAAACGATGTTTGTGGATGCATCCGGTAGCTGCTTGAGAATGGCTGGTTTTCTCCCTTCTATCTTTTTTTGGTTTTTGCCTTATTTGTCACTCTCTCCCTCTTCATTGCCGTACAAGCAGCACCATTAGCGTACATACCAGCAGTCAACCAAGAAATCGTTTGAGATTTGTCCCTCCTATACGCACAGAGAGAGGGAGAAAAGACACAAACAGCTGCACACATTTGCGAACTCTTTCTTTCATGCAACAATAACACCTGGGCAACAGCAGCAGTAACACTAATAGTAACAACAGCAGCAGCAACAATAGCAGCAACTGCAGCTATCATTGAAGCCTCAGCAGTGGCAGCAGCACTTACTGGCAAGCACTGGCGCAGTGGTGAAAAGAAGAGCTTCTTTATGATGAGTGGTACCCTAGGGTATTGTCGATTAGACTGTTACTCAGCTGCTTGGGGGCCACTGACGTGTAGACCGATGATTCTAAAGAAATATTCGAAGCAGAGTCGTGAATCAACAGCTGACAGAGTCTCAAGGAGTTCAGGTAGACGCCATGCTTTGTTTTGCAGTGATCGCAAATGCACGAAATTGTGGAGAGTATGGTGCATGTCTACTAGAAGCTGCAGCAGTGGTAAAGAAAACAGCAGCAGCAGCAGCAGCACAGGTACAACAGGAACTGGAGGACACACAGCAGCGACGTACTGGCAGCAGCGATGGAGCAGCAATCGCTGCAGTAGTATACGATGCAGCAGCTGCAAGTAGAGCAGCTGTTTAAAGCAACTGTTGTAGCAGCAACGACAGCCCCACAGCAACTGCAGCAGCAGCAATTGCAGCAACAGATTAGCAACACCACACTAGCAGCTTTCCAGCGGTCGCAGATGTTGTAGGTCCAGCAGGCTCAGAGGTGTTGCAGCGGGGAAATTACAGCAAAGCACAGCACAGCACAGCAGCAGTAGTAGTGCAGTAGCACGAGTAGGGGGAGAAGGAGGAACTGCTAAAGAAGAAGGAGAAGTGGTAGTAGTAGTAGTAGTAGTAAACGGTGCTTCAGCACGTGAGCAATGAGGTTTGAGTCGTCTCAGTGATAGTAGAATTAGCAGAAGCAGCAGCAATACTACACAAAGTAGCTGCAAACGAAAAGCAGCAGCTGCAATGATAACACAAGGAGGAGAGCATCGTACAAAGGGAAGAAGAGAACACACAAGGCGCGGAAGGGGAGGAGGGAAGGCTGCATTAAGAAAATTCATTCTAACGTGGAGTTCACGAAGAGTCTTCGTCGTGAGGGAGCTGAATTGAGAATATCTATTTCAACATGGAGTATGGATAGATACTTCGCTGTGAGGAAGCTGAATTTGAAAGATTTATTTCAACATGAAGTTTGGGAAGATTCTTCGCCGTGAGGCAACCGAATTTGGAGAAGCTATTTCAACATGAAGTTTGGAAAAAGTCTTCGCCGTGAGGCGGGGCAAAATCGATGCATACGATTTATCGATTACAAGGGGTTGAAAAGAACAGTGAAGAAGGCTGCTTCTCGCTTGCATGCGCAGTAAGTCCTTACGCGACCACCTATGTACACATACTGCTCTCACAGAAGTAGCACTAGTACTAGCACTACTGCTAGCATTTCTTCTATTAATACTACTGATATGCCTATCACTACTCCTGACTCTACTAATACTACCAGTACTGCTAGTAGTAGTAGCACTACTACTACTGCTCCAACAAGTACTATTGACAATGCTACTACTGCTACTACTGACACTACTACTGACACTACTACTGACACTACTACTGACACTACTACTGACACTACTACTACTATAATTTATCGAACGATCTACGGCTCAGCAGCTACCAACCCACAACACATATATACGTATATTATTACTATTATTAGCAGTAGTACCAGCACTAGTACTGTTACTACTTCTGTTGAGATTACTGATATGACTACTACTAACACTACTACTAGCACTACCACTACTACTATCATTGTAACTACCACTAGCACTACTGCCAGTATCTATCACACGAGCTGTAGGGGATCAGTGGCATTTTCTTTCCTATGTGTGTTGTTATGCTCTTAGCCGTCTTATTCCTGTGGCTGTGAAGAGTTCTCATTTTTCCTTTGCTTTTGTTATTACAAGCACCCACTGAGATAGGACACACAGAGGACTGCATATATCTGTGTTAATGAAGTTTACAAGTATACAGTGCTCTCTTGAGCTGCCGAAAGTGAGGGGTGGAAGGAGTGGGGAGGAGGGCAGGAAGAAGAGGAAGTGGAGGGAAAGGAGGGAAGAGGAGGAGGAGGAAATGGAGGGGAAGGAGGGAAGAGGAGGAGGAGAACGAGGAGGAGGAAGTGTAGGGGAAGGCGGGAGAGAAGGGGAGGAGAAAAGGAAGAGAAATTGTAGGGGAAGGGAGGAGAGAAAGAGTGAAAGAGGAGGAAGTGTAGGGGAAAACGGGGGAGAAGTTTTTTTTTCTATCTTCTTCCTCCTCCTCGTCTTCTTTATTCCCGTAGTAGTATTTAGTGCCAATGCACTGTGCTGTTGCTGCTTGCACGCTGTTGCTGGTGGCTACGAGAAAACAACATGCGGAAATAGCACCGGTAAATAGGTTGATCTGAAGAGTTGTGGGGAGCAGGGGAAACGGAGAAAACAGCAGCAGATATTTTATTTCCGTGATGCAGCAGTGTGAGACTTAGAACACCAGCACTAGACACTCGCTTCCGTCTGGAAAAGGTTGCTGCTGCTGGTTGTTGTAATAGTGTGGGCAGGAGTGGGGTGCTGCAGCGGTTGTTCCTCTCGTGTTATGACTACTGCGGCCGCTGTTATGTAGAGCCAAATAGACATAGACACACACACACACACACACATACACAGAGACAGATACACAGAATACGTGGAGAGGGCTGACTACTACTGCTGCTGCTTTCTGCTGCTGCTGCCACGTGGCGTACACACATCCACAGAAGGAGAGCGTATGAATGACTGTTGCTCTTTCTTTTTTTTTTGCTGTTACTATTGCTGCTACTGGTGTCACTAGAGGTGCTTCTACTGCTGTTGCGACTGCTGCCGGTACTGCTTCTGCTACTGCCGTTGCAGCTGCTGGTGCTACTGCTCCTGCTCTACGCTGACACTTGTGGGAACGCACGCTTTTGTGTTTTGAGCTGCTGCTGAAATTTGGTTTGTCTGTGGACATGCTACTGCAGAGGCTGCTATATCCGGTTGTAATGTGGGTGGCCTTACTGTTGCTATTGCCAACAAAACTGTAAGCTGATAATGTACTGCTGCTGCTGCTTCTACTACTACTACTACCGCTATCAGAACTGTGAGTCGTAGTAGTGGTACGGTTGTTGCTTCTACTCCCGTCGGGAGGGTGAGCGGTTGAACTGCTACTGCTTCTACGGCCATGAGTACTATGAGCTCTAATAATGCTGCTACTGCTAGTGCTTCTATTACCATCAAGAGCGTGAGCGGTTCTGCTGCTGCTACTGCATCTATTGCCATCGGGAGTGTGAGCTGTTTTGCTGCTGCTATTGTTTCTATTGCTGTCGAATGTGTGAGCTGTTTTGCTGCCGCTGCTGCCGCTTGTGTTGCCATCAGGAGTGTGAACTGTAATACTGCTGCTGCTAATGCCGTAAGGATTATACTATTGCTGATCAAATTTAACCACGCCAAATATATATGAGGAATAAAAACGAGTGAGAGTCTTTGTGTATGTGTTTATGTGTGCTGTTGCTACTGTTGCTGCAACACAGCGACTACCGTGGATGCGTGGAGTTGCTGCAGCAGTTCCATAGCGGACTGCAGCGAGAACTTGCGCAGGTGCGGTGTACCTACTCCGCACAGCTGCAGCAATTACAGCGGGACAAAAATGCCATCTACGAGCAGCTAGCTGCTTTACGACAACGAGCTGCAGCACAGCAACAGCAGCAGCAGGAGCAGCAACAGAAGGAGGAGGAGGAGCAGCAGACTGAGAAGAGGAACGACGCGTACGGTGAGAGTAGTGTGCGTGTCGTGACTGATGGGACGCAACAGCAGCAGCAGAAGCACGAGAAGGACGAGCAGCAGCAGCGGCAGCATCAACAGCAGCAGCAGGATGATGAAACGAAGATGACTGAGGAATGTAGTGGTGGTCTTGTTGGGGGTGTTGTGGTCAACGAGAATCAGAGGCAGAAGCAGCAGCATTTGCACGAGCAGAAGAAGCAGCCGCAGCAGCAAGAGAAGAAAAAGAAGACAAAGTGTAAGCAATACGCTGAGAGTACTGGAAGTGTTGTGGCCAGAGAAGATGGAACGCAGCAAATGCAGCAGCAGCAGGAGGGGGAGGAGGAGGAAGAGGAGCAGGATGACGAGGACGAAAAGAGGGTAGGTATCATTACACATCAACAGATGCAGCAAAGTGGAAGCCTGAAACAAGAGAAGGAAAACGAAAGAATGTCTCTGGAGAAAAGAAGAGATGAGCAGCATGAGATACGATACCGGCACGTTGACGCTGCTGAAGGAAGAACGCAAGCATCGACGCAAGACGTTGCTGTTGCATCAGACAGGAACGAAGGGCCATTGCATGAGAAGCAGCAGCAGCAGCTGGAGGGTCCTGTGGATTCGAAGAAGATGAATAAGAAGCAGTTGCAGATAGAGTCAGCAGCAAGACTACCACTTAAAGCCGAGTTGTCGAACTTGCTTTCACTAGACCTACGACATAAGTTGTGGGGTGTAGATACACTCGAAGGTCTAATAACTGTTTTGAAAAGGGATACTGCCGCCCATTCTGGAACCCCCTACTACTATTCTGGAACCCCTACTACTACTACTATCAAAACTACTCCTAGGACTACTACTACTAGGATTACTACTAGTACTGCTAGTAGTAGTGAAACTGCTAGTATCAGTATTCCTGCTGGTTATACTAGTGCCAGTACTGGTACTACTAGTACTGCTAAGTACCAGTAGTAGCAGCCACAGACGTGGCGACGAGCCGATGTCATCACGACAGGAGTAACGGCAGAAGTAGAAGCATACGAGTCTCTGAACAAAATCAAACGAGCATCAGCAGCAGAAGCAGAAATGGCAGCAAACGTAGCAGTAATAGTACTACTACTGCTATCACCAGCAGCAATAGTAGTAGTAATAATAATAATTTGTGGTAATAGGCTGTCCTCACGACGTGGTATTAGCACAAAGTAAAAGCGTAAGCGTTCGTAGAAAACACTCACGGGAGCACCCGGCAGCAGAAGCCGCAGACGCCGAAGCATTAGCAGCAAGAGAAGCAGCTACAGTAGAAGACGTAGTAGTAGTAGTAGTAATAATAGTAGTGGTAGTAGTAGATGTAATTGTGGCAATAGGCTATCATCACGTAGTAGTCATACCAGAGAACTACCTGGGAAAGCATGGAGATTCCAAATTTATTCCTGGGGACAACTGTAATATTAGTAAAGATAATCATAATATGTCTTTCGCTAGAATGAAAGATGTAGAATGCTCACGAAAAGAAAGCAGCAGTCGCAAGAATAGTCATACTTATGATAGTGTTAGTAGTGCTGCTCCGACGACAGGCAGCAGCACCGGTGGTAGTGGCAGGAGGGACTGCAGTGGAAGATGTAGTCCTAGTAAGACTAGTGACAGGAAAACGAGAGAAGAAGGTCATAAGCGAGATGATAGCAGCCGGAGCAGCAGAAGCAGAGAGCAGCAGAAGCAGGAGCAGCAGAAGCAGCAACAGCAGAAGCAGCAACAGCAGAAGCAGCAACAGCAGAAGCAGCAACAGCAGAAGCAGCAGCAGCATGAAAGAGACTGTTGCACCGAATTTTTGTGAATATTTTGGAGAGTATGTCTATACAATTGGTGAGGGACAGCTAAGCGCAGATAGCAGTCCAACTTCATTTCAAGACGAGGACAAATCGATGAAAGAAAAAGAGATCTGGGGATGGTATCACCACTGCGGTTTATCAGACACAGCAGCAAAAGCAGCAGGAACTGGAGGAGCAGCTGAAGAAACGCGGACCACAGCCGCAGGAGGAGGAGGCGAAGGGCGAGAAAGAACAGCAACAGCAACAGGAGGAGGAAGAAGAGACGGAGCAAGCGACGGAAGCAGCATCATCAGGATGGTCCGCAGCAGCAGCAGCAAGAAGAAGAACCAGAGAAGAAGTAGTAGAAGCGCGGCATGGATGGCAGAAAGAAGAGAAGCAGAAAAGACAAGAGCAACAACCGTATCAGCTTGTGGAGAAGGAGGAGGAGAAGAGGAGGAGGAAGAGGAGGATGAAGAGGAGGAGGAGGAGGAAGACGACGAAGACGAGGTGGAGGATGGAAAGAGACACCAGTGAACAGTTCCCAAAGGAGGTGTCAATAGAAGAACAGCGTGACAAAGAAGACGGAGAGCAAACAAGCAGAACCTTCCACGAGAGTAGGAGGAGGAGGGAACTGCGAGAATTTTGTGGGAGTGGCGAGGGCATGCTTCTTGAGATTTGTATGAAACTTCAGAAGGCCATGAGCGGTGCCCGTCAGTTACGTCGTTTCGTTATTTGGAACTCCGTTGCTGTTGTCAAAATCATCAAAAAAAAGTAAGAGACTTTCCTAGTACTACTACTACTACTACCACTACTACTACTGTTAGTACTACTACTACTATTAGTACTACTACTATTATTAGTACTTACCACCACTACTAGTACTACTACTACAACTACTACTACTAGTATTACTACTACTAGTACTACCACTACTACAACTACTGTTCAGTACTACTACTACTACTACTATTAACAGTACTACTACTACTAGTACTACCACTACTACAACTACTGTCAGTACTACTACTACTATTAACAGTACTACTTACTATTAGTACTACTACTACTACTATTAGTACTACTACTACAACAACTACTACTAGTATTACTACTACTAGTACTAACTACTACTAGTACTACCACTACTACAACTACTGTCAGTACTACTACTACTACTATTAACAGTACTACTACTATTAGTACTACTACTACTACTAATACTATTAGTACTACTACTACTACAACTACTACTACTTACTACTAAGTATTACTACTACTAGTACTACTACTAGTACTTACCACTACTACAACTACTGTCAGTACTACTACTACTATTAACAGTACTACTACTATTAGTACTACTACTACTACTATTAGTACTACTACTACAACAACTACTACTAGTATTACTACTACTAGTACTACTACTACTAGTACTACCCACTACTACAACTACTGTCAGTACTACTACTACTACTATTAACAGTACTACTACTATTAGTACTACTACTACTACTATTAGTACTACTACTACAACAACTACTACTAGTATTACTACTACTAGTACTACTACTACATAGTACTACCACTACTACTACAACTACTGTCAGTACTACTACTACTATTAACAGTACTACTACTATTAGTACTACTACTTACTACTATTAGTACTACTACTACAACAACTACTACTAGTATTACTACTACTAGTACTACTACTACTAGTACTACCACTACTACAACTACTGTCAGTACTACTACTACTACTATTAACAGTACTACTACTATTAGTACTACTACTACTACTATTAGTACTACTTACTACAACAACTACTACTAGTATTACTACTACTAGTTACTACTACTACTAGTACTTACCACTACTACAACTACTGTCAGTACTACTACTACTATTAACAGTACTACTACTATTAGTACTACTACTATTAGTACTACTACTATTATTAGTACTACCCACCACGACTTACTAGTACTACTACTACAACTACTACTACTCGTATTACTACTACTAAGTACTACTACTACTAGTACTACTACTACTACTATACTAGTACTACCACTACTACAACTACTGTCAGTACTACTACTACTATTATCAGTACTACTACTATTAGTACTACTACTACACACAAGAGCTGTGTTTTCCCCGCGTACTCCTTTGCTTCTGTTTTCCACGTGTTTGTGGTACTGCCACTACTACTGCTGCTGCTGCTAGTACTGATGCTGCATGACATCCTGGCAATATATGAGTAAGTATACACATGTGTGTGTGTGTGTTTGTATGCGTTGGTGTGTATGTGTTTATATGTGTTCGTGTATGTATGTGTATGTGTAGATGTGTATGTGTGTGTGTGTATGTGTGTGCGTATGTCGGGTATGTGTGCAAGTGTCAGCGTATGTACGTCTTCGTGTGTATCTCTCTCTTCTCTCTATATATATATATAGATATACATATATCAATCTGGAGCATATATATATTAATATGTATGACGGGGATGATATTGGTGGTGTACTGTTGCTGGTTAGTATGTACATTGATGCTCTATGCTCTGCTTGTTCTTGTGTATGTGAGTAGTGTATCGATCTCCTGCTGCTGCTACGGCTACTACTGCAGCTGCTACGGCTACTACTGCAGCTGCTACGACTACTACTGCAGCTGCTACGGCTACTACTTGCTGCTGCTACGGCTACTACTGCTGCTGCTACGGCTACTACTGCTGCTGCTACGGCTACTACTGCTGCTGCTACGGCTACTACTGCTGCTGCTACGGCTACTACTGCTTGCTGCTACGGCTACTACTGCTGCTCCTGCTGCTGCTGCTACTGCTGCATCTCTTTCGATTGGTGATATTTCTATGTGTATGCCTTCGGTATATACGGGTGTCGGGTTTGAAGGGGGGATGGAGGAAAAGGGCTGCGTTTGTGTGTGATGCTGTTGCTCCTGCGTCTTCGCACTTGCTGCTGTCTGTCTGTCTGTCTGTCTCTCTGTCTATGCGTTGCTTGTTTGAATGTATGTATGTGTCTTCGTCTGTGTCTTCGACTATGTGTTTTGTGTGTGTGTTTGTATGCGTTTCTTGTGTGTATATGTATATTTGTGTTTTCGGCGCTGTGTAAGGGTGTGTGTCTGTGTGCGTGTTTATAGGTGTGTGGTGATGCTCCTTCTTTGTACTGCTGTTGTCTGTCTGTGTCTGTGTGTGTGTGTGTGTGTGTGTATGCGCTTACATATAAACATTTGTGTGTATGAATGTATGTGTCTATGTGTCTGACTCTGTGTTTTAAAAATGTTGGTGGCAGTGTGAATGGGGTTGTTGCTCCTGCTCCTCAAATACAATATATGTTTATCGTGTCTGTGTCTATGTATGGGTGGTGTGTGTGTGTGTGTGTGTGTGTGTGTGTGTTTGTGTGTGCCTCCACTGCATGCAGAAAGAAGCTGCTGTGTCGTTGTACGCAGCAGCAGCAACAACAGCAGCAGCAACAACAGCAGCAGCAGGGCGTAGCTGCATTGCTGCCATCTGGATCTGCTGCTGCTGCTTCTTCTTCTAATACGCCCGACATGATGTGGGGTCACTCGTGTGTTGGGTGCTGCTTCGTTCAACTTGCACAGCAGAATGTTGCTGCTGCTGCAGCAGCAGAAGCAGCTAACGCAAAAGCAGAAACAGAGCAAGCAGCAGCAGCGCCAGCAGAAGCGCATGCAGCAGCAGTAGCAGCAACAACAGCACAAAAAGAAGGCGGAGGCGCTGTGATGTATCGTCAGAAGGCTCTTCAGTCGTCTCAGCGCAGGAAAAACGGAACACACACCAACGTGTGGAAGGAAAAAAGCCTCAGCATCAGCAGCAGCATCACAAACAGCAGACGCAGCAACTTCAGCAATAGCTACAGCCGAGGTATGGAAAGACGAAGCACCCAGCAGTAGTAGAGTAGTAGTAGTAAGAGTGGTCGAACGACCGATGATGCTAGTACTAGCAGTACTAGGGGTGGCGGTAGTGATAATCTTAGTAGTAATAGTAAGTAGTAATATTAGCACTAGTACTAGTAGTAGTAATAGTAGTAGAAGCGGTTGTATTAGTAGTATCAGTAGTAACAATAATATATCGCATAGTGGAAAGAGAAGTGTTAGTGAGAGACGTGTAGTAGGAGGAGGAGACAATCGTGAGACGTCTGTGGGCGCATGCATGCAGTCT
>NW_026699491.1:0-41588 GCF_030435755.1 Ochotona princeps
TTGAGTGCATTATCTAGGAATGAACCTGGTAGAGCATCCCACACAAACGAATGCTCCACATGCGGGTTTCACATGCCACCAACTCCACATTCACAGGCAACTTCAGCGCCACAACCATTTTCAGATAGCCCTCAATGCTAAGGCTCTAGACGCAAATATTGGTGTGAGAGGTAATCCAATCAAGGAAACACTGCATGTTGGTGAAGGGCATATTGAAGAAGGATCAGCCGAGTGGTTCTTGTGGGAGAACAACTCCATTTGGCTCACTAACTTCACACACCATCAGGCTTCCAAGCAGCTCTCAAGGAAACTCAGTTTTCACACTCTATGCTTAGTGCCCTTTGAGTGCATTATCTAGGAATGAACCTGGTAGAGCATCCCACACAAACGAATGCTCCACATGCGGGTTTCACATGCCACCAACTCCACATTCACAGGCAACTTCAGCGCCACAACCATTTTCAGATAGCCCTCAATGAAAAGGCTCTAGACCCAAATATTGGTGTGAGAGCTAATCAAATCAAGGAAACACTGCATGTTGGTGAAGGGCATATTGAAGAAGGATCAGCCGAGTCGTTCTTGTGGGAGAACAACTGCATTTGGCTCACTAACTTCACACACCATCAGGCTTCCAAGCAGCTCTCAAGGAAACTCAGTTTTCACACTCTATGCTTAGTGCCCTTTGAGTGCATTATCTAGGAATGAAGCTGCTAGAGCATCCCACACAAACGAATGCTCCACATGAGGGTTTCACATGCCACCAACTCCACATTCTCAAGCAACTTCAGCGCCACAGCCGTTTTCAGATAGCCCTCAATGCTAAGGCTCTAGACGCAAATATTGATTGAGAGCTAATTCAATCAAGGAAACACTGCATGTTGGTGAAGGGCATATTGAAGAAGGATCAGCCGAGTGGTTCTTGTGGGAGAACAAACCCAATTGGCTCACTAACTTCACACACCATCAGGCTTCCAAGCAGCTCTCAAGGAAACTCAGTTTTCACACTCTATGCTTAGTGCCCTTTGAGTGCCTAGGAGTGAAATGAAACTTGGTGAACATCCCACACAAACGAATGCCCCACATGCGGGTTTCACATGCCACCCACTCAACATTCACAGGCAACTTCAGCGCCACAGCCGTTTTCAGATAGCCCTCAATGCAAAGGCTCTAGACGCAAATATTGGTGTGAGAGCTAATTCAATCAAGGAAACACTGCATGTTGGTGAAGGGCATATTGAAGAATGATCAACCGAGTGGTTCTTGTGGGAGAACAACTCCATTTGGCTCACTAACTTCACACACCATCAGGATTCCAAACAGCTCTCAAGGAAACTCAGTTTTCACACTCTATGCTTAGTGCCCTTTGAGTGCATTATCTAGGAATGAACCTGCTAGAGCATCCCACACAAACGAATGCTCCACATGCGGGTTTCACATGCCACCAACTCCACATTCTCTGGCAACTTCAGCGCCACAGCCGTTTTCAGATAGCCCTCAATGCAAAGGCTCTAGACGCAAATATTGGTGTGAGAGCTAATTCAATCAAGGAAACACTGCATGTTGGTGAAGGGCATATTGAAGAAGGATCAGCCGAGTGTTTCTTGTGGGAGAACAACTCCATATGACTCACTAACTTCACACACCATCAGGCTTCCAAGCAGCTCTAAAGGAAACTCAGTTTCCACACTCTATGCTTAGTGCCTTTTGAGTGCATTATCTAGGAATGAACCTGGTAGAGCATCCCACACAAACGAATGCTCCACATGCGGGTTTCACATGCCACCAACTCCACATTCACAGGCAACTTCAGCGCCACAACCATTTTCAGATAGCCCTCAATGCAAAGGCTCTAGACGCAAATATTGGTGTGAGAGCAAATCCAATCAAGGAAACACTGCATGTTGGTGAAGGGCATATTGAAGAAGGATCAGCCGAGTGGTTCTTGTGGGAGAACAACTCCATTTAGCTCACTAACTTCACACACCATCAGGCTTCCAAGCAGCTCTCAAGGAAACTCAGTTTTCACACTCTATGCTTAGTGCCCTTTGAGTGCCTAGGACTGAAATGAAACTTGGTGAACATCCCACACAAACGAATTCTCCACATGCGGGTTTCACATGCCACCCACTCAACATTCAGAGGCAACTTCAGCGCCACAGCCGTTTTCAGATAGCCCTCAATGCAAAGGCTCTAGACGCAAATATTGGTGTGAGAGCTAATTCAATCAAGGAAACACTGCATGTTGGTGAAGGGCATATTGAAGAATGATCAACCGAGTGGTTCTTGTGGGAGAACAACTCCATTTGGCTCACTAACTTCACACACCATCAGGATTCCAAACAGCTCTAAAGGAAACTCAGGTTTCACACTCTATGCTTAGTGCACTTTGAGTGCCTAGGAATGAAACGAAACTTGGTGAGCATCCCACACAAACGAATGCTCCACATGCGGGTTTCACATGCCACCAACTCCACATTCTCAGGCAACTTCAGCGCCACAGCCATTTTCAGATAGCCCTCAATGCAAAGGCTCTAGACGCAAATATTGGTGTGAGAGCTAATTCAATCAAGGAAACACTGCATGTTGGTGAAGGGCATATTGAAGAAGGATCAGCCGAGTGGTTCTTGTGGGAGAACAACTCCATTTGGCTCACTAACTTCACACACCATCAGGCTTCCAAGCAGCTCTCAAGGAAACTCAGTTTTCACACTCTATGCTTAGTGCCCTTTGAGTGCCTAGGAATGAAACGAAACTTGGTGAGCATCCCACACAAAGGAATGCTCCACATGTGGGTTTCACATACCACCAACCCCACATTCACAGGTAACTTCAGCGCCACAGCCGTTTTCAGATAGCCCTCAATGCAAAGGCTCTAGACGCAAATATTGGTGTGAGAGCTAATTCAATCAAGGAAACACTGCATGTTGGTGAAGGGCATATTGAAGAAGGATCAGCCGAGTGTTTCTTGTGGGAGAATAACTCCATTTGGCTCACTAACTTCACACACCATCAGGCTTCTAAGCAGCTCTCAAGGAAACTCAGTTTTCACACTCTATGCTTAGTGCCCTTTGAGTGCCTAGGACTGAAATGAAGCTTGGTGAGCATCCCACACAAACGAATGCTCCACATGTGGGTTTCACATGCCACAAACTCCACATTCTCAGGCAACTTCAGTGCCACAACCATTTTCAGATAGCCCTCAATGCAAAGGCTCTGGACGCAAATATTGGTCTGAGAGCTAATTCAATCAAGGAAACACTGCATGTTGGTGAAGGGCATATTGAAGAAGGATCAGCCGAGTGGTTCTTGTGGGAGAACAACTCCATTTGGCTCACTAACTTCACACACCATCAGGCTTCCAAGCAGCTCTCCAGGAAACTCAGTTTTCACACTCTATGCTTAGTGCCCTTTGAGTGCCTAGGACTGAAATGAAGCTTGGTGAGCATCCCACACAAACGAATGCTCCACATGTGGGTTTCACGTGCCACCAACTGCACTTTCACAGGCAACTTCAGCGCCACAGCCATTTTCAGATAGCCCTCAATGCAAAGGCTCTAGACGCAAATATTGGTGTGAGAGCTAATTCAATCAAGGAAACACTGCATGTTGGTGAAGGGCATATTGAAGAAGGATCAGCCGAGTGGTTCTTGTGGGAGAACAACTCCATTTGGCTCACTAACTTCACACACCATCAGGCTTCCAAGCAGCTCTCAAGGAAACTCAGTTTTCACACTCTATGCTTAGTGCCCTTTGAGTGCCTAGGACTGAAATGAAGCTTGGTGAGCATCCCACACAAAGGAATGCTCCACATGCGGGTTTCACATGCCACCAACTCCACATTCTCAGGCAACTTCAGCGCCACTACCATTTTCAGATAGCCCTCAATGCAAAGGCTCTAGACGCAAATATTGGTGTGAGACCTAATTCAATCAAGGAAACACTGCATGTTGGTGAAGGGCATATTGAAGAAGGATCAGCCGAGTGGTTCTTGTGGGAGAACAACTCCATTTGGCTCACTAACTTCACACACCATCAGGCTTCCAAGCAGCTCTCCAGGAAACTCAGTTTTCACACTCTATGCTTAGTGCCCTTTGAGTGCCTAGGACTGAAATGAAGCTTGGTGAGCATCCCACAGAAACGAATGCTCCACATGCGGGTTTCACATGCCACCAACTCCACATTCTCAGGCAACTTAAGTGCCACAGCTGTTTTCAGATAGCCCTCAATGCAAAGGCTCTAGACGCAAATATTGGTGTGAGAGCTAATTCAATCAAGGAAACACTGCATGTTGGTGAAGGGCATATTGAAGAAGGATCAGCCGAGTGGTTCTTGTGGGAGAACAACTCCATTTGGCTCACTAACTTCACACACCATCAGGCTTCCAAGAAACTCTCAAGGAAACTCAGTTTTCACACTCTATGCTTAGTGCCCTTTGAGTGCATTATCTAGGAATGAACCTGCTAGAGCATCCCACACAAACGAATGTTCCACATGCGGGTTTCACATGCCACCAACTCCACATTCACAGGCAACTTCAGCGCCACAGCCGTTTTCAGATAGCCCTCAATGCAAAGGCTCTGGACACAAATATTGGTGTGAGAGCTATTTCAATCAAGGAAACAATGCATGTTGATGAAGGGCATATTGAAGAAGGATCAACCGAGTGGTTCTTGTGGGAGAACAACTCCATTTGGCTCAATAACTTCACACACCATCAGGCTTCCAAGCAGCTCTCAAGGAAACTCAGTTTTCACACTCTATGCTTAGTGCCCTTTGAGTGCCTAGGACTGAAATGAAGCTTGGTGAGCATCCCACACAAACGAATGCTCCACATGCGGGTTTCACATGCCACCAACTCCACATTCACAGGCAACTTCAATGCCACAGCCGTTTTCATTTAGCTCTTAATGCAAAGGATCTAGACGCAAATATTGTTGTGAGAGCTAATTCAATCAAGGAAACACTGCATGTTGGTGAAGGGCATATTGAAGAAGGATCAGCCGAGTGGTTCTTGTGGGAGAACAACTCCATTTGGCTCACTAACTTCACACACCATCAGGCTTCCAAGCAGCTCTCAGGGAATCTCAGTTTTCACACTCTATGCTTAGTGCCCTTTGAGTGCATTATCTAGGAATGAACCTAGTGGAGCATCCCACACAAACGAATGCTCCACATGCGGGTTTCACATGCCACCAACTCCACATTCTCAGGCAACTTCAGCGATACAGCCGTGTTCAGATAGCCCTCAACGAAAAGGCTCTAGACGCAAATATTGGTGTGAGAGCTAATTCAATCAAGGAAACACAGCATGTTGGTGAAGGGCATATTGAAGAAGGATCAGCCAAGTGGTTCTTGTGGGAGAACAACTCCATTTGACTCACTAACTTCACACACCATCAGGCATCCAAGCAGCTCTCAAGGAAACTCAGTTTTCACACTCTATGCTTAGTGCCCTTTGAGTGCATTATCTAGGAATGAACCAGGTATAGCATCCCACACAAACGAATGCTCCACATGCGGGTTTCACATGCCACCAACTCCACATTCTCACGCAACTTCAGCGCCACAGCCGTTTTCAGATAGCCCTCAATGCAAAGGCTCTAGACGCAAATATTGGTGTGAGAGCTAATTCAATCAAGGAAACCCTGCATGTTGATGAAGGGCATATTGAAGAAGGATCAGCCGAGTGGTTCTTGTGGGAGAACAACTCCATTTGGCTCACTAACTTCACACACCATCAGGCTTCCAAGCAGCTCTCAAGGAAACTCAGTTTTCACACTCTATGCTTAGTGCCCTATGAGTGCCTAGGACTGAAATGAACTTGGTGAGCATTACACACAAACGAATGCTCCACATGCGGGTTTCACATGCCACAAACTCCACATTCACAGGCAACTTCAGCGCCACAGCCGTTTTCAGATAGCCCTCAATGCAAAGGCTCCAGACGCAAATATTGGTGTGAGAGCTAATTCAATCAAGGAAACACTGCATGTTGGTGAAGGGCATATTGAAGAAGGATCAGCCGAGTGGTTCTTGTGGGAGAACAACTCCATTTGGCTCACTAACTTCACACACCATCAGGCTTCCAAGCAGCTCTCAAGGAAACTCAGTTTTCACACTCTATGCTTAGTGCCCTTTGAGTGCCTAGGACTGAAAGGAATCTTGGTGAGCATCCCACACAAACGAATGCTCCACATGCGGGTTTCACATGCCACCAACTCCACATTCTCAGGCAACTTCAGCGCCACAGCTGTTTTCAGATAGCCCTCAATGCAAAGGCTCTAGACACAAATGTTGGTGTGAGAGCTAATTCAATCAAGGACACACTGCATGTTGGTGAAGGGCATATTGAAGAAGGATCAGCCGAGTGGTTCTTGAGGGGGAATAACTCCATTTGGCTCACTAACTTCACACACCATCAGGCTTCCAAGCAGCTCTCAGGGAATCTCAGTTTTCACACTCTATGCTTAGTGCCCTTTGAGTGCCTAGGACTGAAATGAAACTTGGTGAGCATCCCACACAAACGAATGCTTCACATGCGGGTTTCACATGCCACCAACTCCACATTCTCAGGCAACTTCAGCGCCACAGCCGTTTTCAGATAGCCCTCAATGCAAAGGCTCTACACGCAAATATTGGTATGAGAGCTAATTCAATCAAAGAAATACTGCATGTTGGTGAAGGGCATATTGAAGAAGGATCAGCCGAGTGGTTCTTGTGGGAGAACAACTCCATTTGGCTCACTAACTTCACACACCATCAGGCTTCTAAGCAGCTCTCAAGGAAACTCAATTTTCACACTCTATGCTTAGTGCCCTTTGAGTGCCTAGGACTGAAATGAAGCTTGGTAGAGCATCCCACACAAACGAATGCTTCACATGCGGGTTTCACATGCCACCAACTCCACATTCACAGGCAACTTCAGCGCCACAGCCGTTTTCAGATAGCCCTCAATGCAAAGGCTCCAGATGCAAATATTGGTGTGAGAGCTAATTCAATCAAGGAAACACTGCATGTTGGTGAAGGGCATATTGAAGAAGGATCAGCCGAGTGGTTCTTGAGGGGGAACAACTCCATTTGGCTCACTAACTTCACACACCATCAGGCTTCCAAGCAGCTCTCAAGGAAACTCAGTTTTCACACTATGCTTAGTGCCCTTTGAGTGCATTATCTAGGAATGAACCTAGTGGAGCATCCCACACAAACGAATGCTCCACATGCGGGATTCACATGCCACCAACTCCACATTCACAGGCAACTTCAGCGCCACAGCCGTTTTCAGATAGCCCTCAATGCAAAGGCTCTAAACGCAAATATTGGTGTGAGAGCTAATTCAATCAAGGAAACACTGCATGTTGGTGAAGGGCATATTGAAGTAGGATCAGCCGAGTGGTTCTTGTGGGAGAATAACTCCATTTGGCTCACTAACTTCACACACCATCAGGCTTCCAAGCAGCTCTCCAGGAAACTCAGTTTTCACACTCTATGCTTAGTGCCCTTAGAGTGCCTAGGACTGAAATGAACTTGGTGAGCATCCCACACAAACGCATGCTCCACATGCGGGTTTCACATGCCACCAACTCCACATTCACAGGCAACTTCAGTGCCACAGCTGTTTTCAGATAGCCCTCAATGGAAAGGCTCTGGACGCAAATATTGGTGTGAGAGCTAATTCAATCAAGGAAACACTGCATGTTGGTGAAGGGCGTATTGAAGAAGGATCAGCCGAGTGGTTCTTGTGGGAGAACAACTCCATTTGGCTCACTAACTTCACACACCATCAGGCTTTCAAGCAGCTCTCAAGAAAACTCAGTTTTCATACTCTATGCTTAGTGCCCTTTGAGTGCATTATCTAGAAATGAACCTGGTAGAGCATCCCACACAAACGAATGCTCCACATGCGGGTTTCACATGCCACCAACTCCACATTCTCAGGCAACTTCAGCGCCACAGCCGTTTTCATATATAGCCCTCAATGCAAAGGCTCTAGACACAAATATTGGTGTGAGAGCTAATTCAATCAAGGAAACACTGCATGTTGGTGAAGGGCATATTGAAGAAGGATCATCCGAGTGGTTCTTGTGGGAGAATAACTCCATTTGGCTCACTAACTTCACACACCATCAGGCTTCCAAGCAGCTCTCCAGGAAACTCAGTTTTCACACTCTATGCTTAGTGCCCTATGAGTGCCTAGGACTGAAATGAACTTGGTGAGCATTACACACAAACGAATGCTCCACATGCGGGTTTCACATGCCACCAACTCCACATTCTCAGGCAACTTCAGCGCCACAGCCGTTTTCAGATAGCCCTCAATGCAAAGGCTCTAGACGCAAATATTGATGTGAGAGCTAATTCAATCAAGGAAACACTGCATGTTGGTGAAGGGCATATTGAAGAAGGATCAGCCGAGTGGTTCTTGTGGGAGAACAACTCCATTTGGCTCACTAACTTCACACAGCATCAGGCTTCCAAGCAGCTCTCAAGGAAGCTCAGTTTTCACACTCTATGCTTAGTGCCCTTTGAGTGCCTAGGACTGAAATGAAGCTTGGTGAGCATCCCACACAAACGAATGCTCCACATGCGGGTTTCACATGCCACCAACTCCACATTCACAGCCAACTTCAGCGCCACAGCCGTTTTCAGATAGCCCTCAATGCAAAGGCTCTAGACGCAAATATTGGTGTGAGAGCTAATTCAATCAAGGAAACACTGCATGTTGGTGAAGGGCATATTGAAGTAGGATCAGCCGAGTGGTTCTTGTGGGAGAACAACTTCATTTGGCTCACTAACTTCAGACACCATCAGGCTTCCAAGCAGCTCTCAAGGAAACTCAGTTTTCACACTCTATGCTTAGTGCCCTTTGAGTGCCTAGGACTGAAAGGAAACTTGGTGAGCATCCCACACAAACGAATGCTCCACATGCGGGTTTCACATGCCACCAACTCCACATTCTCAGGCAACTTCAGCGCCACAGCCGTTTTCAGATAGCCCTCAATGCAAAGGCTCTAAACGCAAATATTGGTGTGAGAGCTAATTCAATCAAGGAAACACTGCATGTTGGTGAAGGGCATATTGAAGTAGGATCAGCCGAGTGGTTCTTGTGGGAGAATAACTCCATTTGGCTCACTAACTTCACACACCATCAGGCTTCCAAGCAGCTCTCCAGGAAACTCAGTTTTCACACTCTATGCTTAGTGCCCTTAGAGTGCCTAGGACTGAAATGAACTTGGTGAGCATCCCACACAAACGCATGCTCCACATGCGGGTTTCACATGCCACCAACTCCACATTCACAGGCAACTTCAGTGCCACAGCTGTTTTCAGATAGCCCTCAATGGAAAGGCTCTGGACGCAAATATTGGTGTGAGAGCTAATTCAATCAAGGAAACACTGCATGTTGGTGAAGGGCGTATTGAAGAAGGATCAGCCGAGTGGTTCTTGTGGGAGAACAACTCCATTTGGCTCACTAACTTCACACACCATCAGGCTTTCAAGCAGCTCTCAAGAAAACTCAGTTTTCATACTCTATGCTTAGTGCCCTTTGAGTGCATTATCTAGAAATGAACCTGGTAGAGCATCCCACACAAACGAATGCTCCACATGCGGGTTTCACATGCCACCAACTCCACATTCTCAGGCAACTTCAGCGCCACAGCCGTTTTCATATATAGCCCTCAATGCAAAGGCTCTAGACACAAATATTGGTGTGAGAGCTAATTCAATCAAGGAAACACTGCATGTTGGTGAAGGGCATATTGAAGAAGGATCATCCGAGTGGTTCTTGTGGGAGAATAACTCCATTTGGCTCACTAACTTCACACACCATCAGGCTTCCAAGCAGCTCTCCAGGAAACTCAGTTTTCACACTCTATGCTTAGTGCCCTATGAGTGCCTAGGACTGAAATGAACTTGGTGAGCATTACACACAAACGAATGCTCCACATGCGGGTTTCACATGCCACCAACTCCACATTCTCAGGCAACTTCAGCGCCACAGCCGTTTTCAGATAGCCCTCAATGCAAAGGCTCTAGACGCAAATATTGATGTGAGAGCTAATTCAATCAAGGAAACACTGCATGTTGGTGAAGGGCATATTGAAGAAGGATCAGCCGAGTGGTTCTTGTGGGAGAACAACTCCATTTGGCTCACTAACTTCACACAGCATCAGGCTTCCAAGCAGCTCTCAAGGAAACTCAGTTTTCACACTCTATGCTTAGTGCCCTTTGAGTGCCTAGGACTGAAATGAAGCTTGGTGAGCATCCCACACAAACGAATGCTCCACATGCGGGTTTCACATGCCACCAACTCCACATTCACAGCCAACTTCAGCGCCACAGCCGTTTTCAGATAGCCCTCAATGCAAAGGCTCTAGACGCAAATATTGGTGTGAGAGCTAATTCAATCAAGGAAACACTGCATGTTGGTGAAGGGCATATTGAAGTAGGATCAGCCGAGTGGTTCTTGTGGGAGAACAACTTCATTTGGCTCACTAACTTCAGACACCATCAGGCTTCCAAGCAGCTCTCAAGGAAACTCAGTTTTCACACTCTATGCTTAGTGCCCTTTGAGTGCCTAGGACTGAAAGGAAACTTGGTGAGCATCCCACACAAACGAATGCTCCACATGCGGGTTTCACATGCCACCAACTCCACATTCTCAGGCAACTTCAGCGCCACAGCCGTTTTCAGATAGCCCTCAATGCAAAGGCTCTAGACGCAAATATTGGTGTGAGAGCTAATTCAATCAAGGAAACACTGCATGTTTGTGAAGGGCATATTGAAGAAGGATCAGCCGAGTGGTTCTTATGGGAGAATAACTCCATTTGGCTCACTAACTTCACACACCATCAGGCTTCCAAGCAGCTCTCCAGGAAACTCAGTTTTCACACTCTATGCTTAGTGCCCTTTGAGTGCCTAGGACTGAAATGAAGCTTGGTAAGCATCCCACTCAAACGAATGCTCCACATGCGGGTTTCACATGCCACCAACTCCACATTCTCACGTAACTGCAGTGCCACAGCTGTTTTCAGATAGCCCTCAATGCAAAGGCTCTAGACGCAAATATTGGTGTGAGAGCTAATTCAATCAAGGAAACACTGCATGTTGGTGAAGGGCATATTTTGGAAAAAGAAAGGATCAGCCGAGTGGTTCTTGTGGGAGAACAACTCCATTTGGCTCACTAACTTCACACACCATCAGGCTTCCAAGCAGCTCTCAAGGAATCTCAGTTTTCACACTCTATGCTTAGTGCCCTTTGAGTGCATTATCTAGGAATGAAGCTGCTAGAGCATCCCACACAAACGAATGCTTCACATGCGGGTTTCACATGCCACCAACTCCACATTCTCAGGCAACTTCAGCGCCACAGCCGTTTTCAGATAGCCCTCAATGCAAAGGCTCTACACGCAAATATTGGTATGAGAGCTAATTCAATCAAAGAAATACTGCATGTTGGTGAAGGGCATATTGAAGAAGGATCAGCCGAGTGGTTCTTGTGGGAGAACAACTCCATTTGGCTCACTAACTTCACACACCATCAGGCTTCTAAGCAGCTCTCAAGGAAACTCAATTTTCACACTCTATGCTTAGTGCCCTTTGAGTGCCTAGGACTGAATTGAAGCTTGGTGAGCATCCCACACAAACGAATGCTCCACATGCGGGTTTCACATGCCACCAACTCCACATTCACAGGCAACTTCAGTGCCACAACCATTTTCAGATAGCCCTCAATGCAAAGGCTCCAGATGCAAATATTGGTGTGAGAGCTAATTCAATCAAGGAAACACTGCATGTTGGTGAAGGGCATATTGAAGAAGGATCAGCCGAGTGGTTCTTGTGGGAGAACAACTCCATTTGGCTCACTAACTTCACACACCATCAGGCTTCCAAGCAGCTCTCAAGGAAACTCAGTTTTCACACTATGCTTAGTGCCCTTTGAGTGCATTATCTAGGAACGAACCTAGTGGAGCATCCCACACAAACGAATGCTCCACATGCGGGATTCACATGCCACCAACTCCACATTCACAGGCAACTTCAACGCCACAGCCGTTTTCAGATAGCCCTCAATGCAATGGCTCTAGACGCAAATATTGGTGTGAGAGCTAATTCAATCAAGGAAACACTGCATGTTGGTGAAGGGCATATTGAATAAGGATCAGCCGAGTGGTTCTTGTGGGAGAACAACTCCATTTGGCCCACTAACTTCACACACCATCAGGCTTCCAAGCAGCTCTCAAGGAAACTCAGTTTTCATACTCTATGCTTAGTGACCTTTGAGTGCCTAGGACTGAAATGAAGCTTGGTGAGCATCCCACACAAACGAATGCTCCACATGCGGGTTTCACATGTCACCAACTCCACATTCTCAGCCAACTTCAGTGCCACAGCTGTTTTCAGATAGCCCTCAATGCAAAGGCTCTGGACGCAAATATTGCTGTGAGAGCTAATTCAATCAAGGAAACACAGCATGTTGGTGAAGGGCATATTGAAGAAGGATCAGCCGAGTGGTTCTTGTGGGAGAACAACTCCATTTGGCTCACTAACTTCACACACCATCAGGCTTCCAAGCAGCTCTCAAGGAAACTCAATTTTCACACTCTATGCTTAGTGCCCTTTGAGTGCATTATCTAGAAATGAACCTGGTAGAGCATCCCACACAAACGAATGCTCCACATGCATGTTTCACATGCCACCAACTCCACATTCACAGGTAACTTCAGCGCCACAGCCGTTTTCAGATAGCCCTCAATGCAAAGGCTCTAGACACAAATATTGGTGTGAGAGCTAATTCAATCAAGGAAACACTGCATGTTGGTGAAAGGCATATTGAAGAAGGATCAGCCGAGTGGTTCTTGTGGGAGAATAACTCCATTTGGCTCACTAACTTCACACACCATCAGGCTTCCAAGCAGCTCTCCAGGAAACTCAGTTTTCACACTCTATGCTTAGTGCCCTATGAGTGCCTAGGACTGAAATGAACTTGGTGAGCATCCCACACAAACGCATGCTCCACATGCGGGTTTCACATGCCACCAACTCCACATTCACAGGCAACTTCAGCGCCACAGCCGTTTTCAGATAGCCCTCAATGCAAAGGCTCTAGACGCAAATATTGATGTGAGAGCTAATTCAATCAAGGAAACACTGCATGTTGGTGAAGGGCATATTGAAGAAGGATCAGCCGAGTGGTTCTTGTGGGAGAACAACTCCATTTGGCTCACTAACTTCACACACCATCAGGCTTCCAAGCAGCTCTCAAGCAAACTCAGTTTTCACACTCTATGCTTAGTGCCCTTTGAGTGCATTATCTAGGAATGAACCTGGTAGAGCATCCCACACAAACGAATGCTCCACATGCGGGTTTCACATGCCACCAACTCCACATTCACAGCCAACTTCAGTGCCACAGCTGTTTTCAGATAGCCCTCAATGCAAAGGCTCTGGACGCAAATATTGGTGTGAGAGCTAATTCAATCAAGGAAACACTGCATGTTGGTGAAGGGCATATTGAAGAAGGATCATCCGAGTGGTTCTTGTGGGAGAACAACTCCATTTGGCTCACTAACTTCACACACCATCAGGCTTTCAAGCAGCTCTCAAGGAAACTCAGTTTTCATACTCTATGCTTAGTGCCCTTTGAGTGCATTATCTAGAAATGAACCTGGTAGAGCATCCCACACAAACGAATGCTCCACATGCGGGTTTCACATGCCACCAACTCCACATTCTCAGGCAACTTCAGCGCCACAGCCGTTTTCAGATAGCCCTCAATGCAAAGGCTCTAGACACAAATATTGGTGTGAGAGCTAATTCAATCAAGGAAATACTGCATGTTGGTGAAGGGCATATTGAAGAAGGATCATCCGAGTGGTTCTTGTGGGAGAATAACTCCATTTGGCTCACTAACTTCACACACCATCAGGCTTCCAAGCAGCTCTCCAGGAAACTCAGTTTTCACACTCTATGCTTAGTGCCCTATGAGTGCCTAGGACTGAAATGAACTTGGTGAGCATTACACAAAAACGAATGCTCCACATGCGGGTTTCACATGCCACCAACTCCACATTCTCAGGCAACTTCAGCGCCACAGCCGTTTTCAGATAGCCCTCAATGCAAAGGCTCTAGACGCAAATATTGATGTGAGAGCTAATTCAATCAAGGAAACACTGCATGTTGGTGAAGGGCATATTGAAGAAGGATCAGCCGAGTGGTTCTTGTAGGAGAACAACTCCATTTGGCTCACTAACTTCACACACCATCAGGCTTCCAAGCAGCTCTCAAGGAAACTCAGTTTTCACACTCTATGCTTAGTGCCCTTTGAGTGCCTAGGACTGAAATGAAGCTTGGTGAGCATCCCACACAAACGAATGCTCCACATTCGGGTTTCACATGCCACCAACTCCACATTCAGAGGCAACTTCAGCGCCACAGCCGTTTTCAGATAGCCCTCAATGCAAAGGCTCTAGACGCAAATATTGGTGTGAGAGCTAATTCAATCAAGGAAACACTGCATGTTGGTGAAGGGCATATTGAAGTAGGATCAGCCGAGTGGTTCTTGTGGGTGAACAACTTCATTTGGCTCACTAACTTCAGACACCATCAGGCTTCCAAGCAGCTCTCAAGGAAACTCAGTTTTCACACTCTATGCTTAGTGCCCTTTGAGTGCATTATCTAGGAATGAACCTGGTAGAGCATCCCACACAAACGAATGCTCCACATGCGGGTTTCACATGCCACAAACTCCACATTCACAGGCAACTTCAGTGCCACAGCCGTTTTCAGATAGAATGCAAAGGCTCTGGACGCAAATATTGGTGTGAGAGCTAATTCAATCAAGGAAACACTGCATGTTGATGAAGGGCATATTGAAGAAGGATCAGCCGAGTGGTTCTTGTGGGAGAACAACTCCATTTGGCTCACTAACTTCACACACCATCAGGCTTCCAAGCAGCTCTCAAGGAAACTCAGTTTTCACACTCTATGCTTAGTGCCCTTTGAGTGCCTAGGACTGAAATGAAACTTGGTGAGCATCCCACACAAACGAATGCTCCACATGCGTGTTTCACATGCCACCAACTCCACATTCTCAGGCAACTTCAGCGCCACAGCCGTTTTCAGATAGCCCTCAATGCAAAGGCTCTAGACGCAAATATTGGTGTGAGAGCTAATTCAATCAAGGAAACACTGCATGTTGGTGAAAGGCATATTGAAGAAGGATCAACCGAGTGGTTCTTGTGGGAGAATAACTCCATTTGGCTCACTAACTTCACACACCATCAGGCTTCCATGCAGCTCTCCAGGAAACTCAGTTTTCACACTCTATGCTTAGTGCCCTATGAGTGCCTAGGACTGAAATGAACTTGGTGAGCATCCCACACAAACGAATGCTCCACATGCGGGTTTCACATGCCACCAACTCTACATTCACAGGCAACTTAAGCGCCACAGCCGTTTTCAGATAGCCCTCAATGCAAAGGCTCTAGACGCAAATATTGGTGTGAGAGCTAATTCAATCAAGGAAACACTGCATGTTGGTGAAGGGCATATTGAAGAAGGATCAGCCGAGTGGTTCTTGTGGGAGAACAACTCCATTTGGCTCACTAACTTCACACACCATCAGGCTTCCAAGCAGCTCTCAAGGAAACTCAGTTTTCACACTCTATGCTTAGTGCCCTTTGAGTGCATTATCTAGGAATGAACGTGGTAGAGCATCCCACACAAACGAATGCTCCACATTCGGGTTTCACATGCCACCAACTCCACATTCTCAGGCAACTTCAGCGCCACAGCCGTTTTCAGATAGCCCTCAATGCAAAGGCTCTAGACGCAAATATTGGTGTGAGAGCTAATTCAATCAAGGAAACACTGCATGTTGGTGAAGGGCATATTGAAGAAGGATCAGCCGAGTGGTTCTTGTGGGAGAACAACTCCATTTGGCTCACTAACTTCACACACCATCAGGCTTCCAAGCAGCTCTCAAGGAAACTCAGTTTTCACACTCTATGCTTAGTGCCCTTTGAGTGCCTAGGACTGAAATGAACTTGGTGAGCATCCCACACAAACGAATGCTCCACATGCGGGTTTCACATGCCACCAACTCCACATTCTCAGGCAACTTCAGCGCCACAGCCGTTTCCACATAGCCCTCAATGCAAAGGCTCTAGACGCAAATATTGGTGTGAGAGATAATTCAATCAAGGAAACACTGCATGTTGGTGAAGGGCATATTGAAGAAGGATCAGCCGAGTGGTTCTTGTGGGAGAACAACTCCATTTGGCTCACTAACTTCAGACACCATCAGGCTTCCAAGCAGCTCTCAAGGAAACTCAGTTTTCACACTCTATGCTTAGTGTCCTTTGAGTGCCTAGGACTGAAATGAAGCTTGGTGAGCATCCCACACAAACGAATGCTCCACATGCGGGTTTCACATGCCACAAACTCCACATTCACAGGCAACTTCAGCGCCACAGCCGTTTTCAGATAGCCCTCAATGCAAAGGCTCTAGACGCAAATATTGGTGTGAGAGCTAATTCAATCAAGGAAACACTGCATGTTGGTGAAGGGCATATTGAAGAAGGATCAGCCGAGTGGTTCTTGTGGAGAACAACTCCATTTGGCTCACTAACTTCACACACCATCAGGCTTCCAAGCAGCTCTCAAGGAAACTCAGTTTTCACACTCTATGCTTAGTGCCCTTTGAGTGCCTAGGACTGAAATGAAGCTTGGTAAGCATCCCACACAAACGAATGCTCCACATGCGGCTTTCACATGCCACCAGCTCCACATTCACAGGCAACTTCAGCGCCAAAGCCGTTTTCAGATAACCCTCAATGCAAAGGCTCTAGAGCCAAATATTGGTATGAGAGCTAATTCAATCAAGGAAACACTGCATGTTGGTGAAACGCATATTGAAAAAGGATCAGCCGAGTGGTTCTTGTGGGAGAACAACTCCATTTGGCTCACTAACTTCACACACCATCAGGCTTCCAAGCAGCTCTCAAGGAAACTCAATTTTCACACTCTATGCTTAGTGCCCTATGAGTGCCTAGGACTGAAATGAACTTGGTGAGCATCCCACACAAACGAATGCTCCACATGCGGGTTTCACATGCCACAAACTCCACATTCTCAGGCAAATTCAGCGCCACAGCCGTTTTCAGATAGCCCTCAATGCAAAGGCTCTAGACGCAGATATTGGTGTGAGAGCTAATTCAATCAAGGAAACACTGCATGTTGGTGAAGGGCTTATTGAAGAAGGATCAGCCGAGTGGTTCTTGTGGGAGAACAACTCCATTTGGCTCACTAACTTCACACACCATCAGGCTTCCAAGCAGCTCTCAAGAAAACTCAGTTTTCACACTCTATGCTTAGTGCCCTTTGAGTGCATTATCTAGGAATGAACCTCGTAGAGCATCCCACACAAACGAATGCTCCACATGCGGGTTTCACATGCCACCAACTCCACTTCTCAGGCAACTTCAGTGCCACAGCCGTTTTCAGATAGCCCTCAATGCAAAGGCTCTAGACGCAAATATTGGTGTGAGAGCTAATTCAATCAAGGAAACACTGCATATTGGTGAAGGGCATATTGAAGAAGGATCAGCCGAGTGGTTCTTGTGGGAGAACAACTGCATTTGGCTCACTAACTTCACACACCATCAGGCTTCCAAGCAGCTCTCAAGGAAACTCAGTTTTCACACTCTATGCTTAGTGCCCTTTGAGTGCCTAGGACTGGAATGAAGCTTGGTGAGCATCCCACACAAACGAATGCTCCACATGCGGGTTTCACATGCCACCAACTCCACATTCACAGGCAACTTCAGCGCCACAGCTGTTTTCAGATAGCCTTCAAGGCAAAGGCTCTAGACGCAAATATTGGTGTGAGAGCTAATTCAATCAAGGAAACACTGCATGTTGGTGAAAGGCATATTGAAGAAGGATCAGCCGAGTGGTTCTTGTGGGAGAACAACTCCATTTGGCTCACTAACTTCACACACCATCAGGCTTCCAAGCAGCTCTCCAGGAAACTCAGTTTTCACACTCTATGCTTAGTGCCCTTAGAGTGCCTAGGACTGAAATGAACTTGGTGAGCATCCCACACAAACGAATGCTCCACATGCGGGTTTCACATGCCACCAACTCCACATTCACAGGCAACTTCAGTGCCACAGCTGTTTTCAGATAGCCCTCAATGCAAAGGCTCTGGACGCAAATATTGGTGTGAGAGCTAATTCAATCAAGGAAACACTGCATGTTGGTGAAGGGCGTATTGAAGAAGGATCAGCCGAGTGGTTCTTGTGGGAGAACAACTCCATTTGGCTCACTAACTTCACACACCATCAGGCTTCCAAGCAGCTCTCAAGGAAACTCAGTTTTCACACTCTATGCTTAGTGCCCTTTGAGTGCATTATCTAGGAATGATCCTGGTAGAGCATCCCACACAAACGAATGCTCCACATGCGGGTTTCACATGCCACCAGCTCCACATTCACAGGCAACTTCAGCGCCACAACCGTTCTCAGATAGCCCTCAATGCAAAGGCTCTAGACGCAAATATTGGTGTGAGAGCTAATTCAATCAAGGAAACACTGCATGTTGGTGAATGGCATATTGAAGAAGGATCAGCCGAGTGGTTCTTGTGGGAGAACAACTCCATTTGGCTCACTAACTTCACACACCATCAGGATTCCAAGCAGCTCTCAAGAAAACTCAGTGTTCACACTCTATGCTTAGTGCCCTTTGAGTGCCTAGGACTGAAATGAAGCTTGATGAGCATCCCACACAAACGAATGCTCCACATGCGGGTTTCACATGCCACCAACTCCACATTCTCAGGCAACTTCAGCGCCACAGCCGTTTTCAGATAGCCCTTGATGCAAAAGCTCTAGACGCAGATATTGGTGTGAGAGCTAATTCAATCAAGGAAACACTGCATGTTGGTGAAGGGCATATTGAAGAAGGATCAGCCGAGTGGTTCTTGTGGGAGAACAACTCCATTTGGCTCACTAACTTCACACACCATCAGGCTTCCAAGCAGCTCTCAAGGAAACTCAGTTTTCACACTCTATGCTTAGTGCCCTTTGAGTGCCTAGGACTGAAATGAAGCTTGGTAAGCATCCCACACAAACGAATGCTCCACATGCGGCTTTCACATGCCACCAGCTCCACATTCACAGGCAACTTCAGCGCCAAAGCCGTTTTCAGATAACCCTCAATGCAAAGGCTCTAGAGCCAAATATTGGTATGAGAGCTAATTCAATCAAGGAAACACTGCATGTTGGTGAAACGCATATTGAAAAAGGATCAGCCGAGTGGTTCTTGTGGGAGAACAACTCCATTTGGCTCACTAACTTCACACACCATCAGGCTTCCAAGCAGCTCTCAAGGAAACTCAATTTTCACACTCTACGCTTAGTGCCCTATGAGTGCCTAGGACTGAAATGAACTTGGTGAGCATCCCACACAAACGAATGCTCCACATGCGGGTTTCACATGCCACAAACTCCACATTCTCAGGCAAATTCAGCGCCACAGCCGTTTTCAGATAGCCCTCAATGCAAAGGCTCTAGACGCAGATATTGGTGTGAGAGCTAATTCAATCAAGGAAACACTGCATGTTGGTGAAGGGCTTATTGAAGAAGGATCAGCCGAGTGGTTCTTGTGGGAGAACAACTCCATTTGGCTCACTAACTTCACACACCATCAGGCTTCCAAGCAGCTCTCAAGAAAACTCAGTTTTCACACTCTATGCTTAGTGCCCTTTGAGTGCATTATCTAGGAATGAACCTCGTAGAGCATCCCACACAAACGAATGCTCCACATGCGGGTTTCACATGCCACCAACTCCACTTCTCAGGCAACTTCAGTGCCACAGCCGTTTTCAGATAGCCCTCAATGCAAAGGCTCTAGACGCAAATATTGGTGTGAGAGCTAATTCAATCAAGGAAACACTGCATATTGGTGAAGGGCATATTGAAGAAGGATCAGCCGAGTGGTTCTTGTGGGAGAACAACTGCATTTGGCTCACTAACTTCACACACCATCAGGCTTCCAAGCAGCTCTCAAGGAAACTCAGTTTTCACACTCTATGCTTAGTGCCCTTTGAGTGCCTAGGACTGGAATGAAGCTTGGTGAGCATCCCACACAAACGAATGCTCCACATGCGGGTTTCACATGCCACCAACTCCACATTCACAGGCAACTTCAGCGCCACAGCTGTTTTCAGATAGCCTTCAAGGCAAAGGCTCTAGACGCAAATATTGGTGTGAGAGCTAATTCAATCAAGGAAACACTGCATGTTGGTGAAAGGCATATTGAAGAAGGATCAGCCTAGTGGTTCTTGTGGGAGAACAACTCCATTTGGCTCACTAACTTCACACACCATCAGGCTTCCAAGCAGCTCTCAAGGAAACTCAGTTTTCACACTCTATGCTTAGTGCCCTTTGAGTGCATTATCTAGGAATGATCCTGGTAGAGCATCCCACACAAACGAATGCTCCACATGCGGGTTTCACATGCCACCAGCTCCACATTCACAGGCAACTTCAGCGCCACAACCGTTCTCAGATAGCCCTCAATGCAAAGGCTCTAGACGCAAATATTGGTGTGAGAGCTAATTCAATCAAGGAAACACTGCATGTTGGTGAATGGCATATTGAAGAAGGATCAGCCGAGTGGTTCTTGTGGGAGAACAACTCCATTTGGCTCACTAACTTCACACACCATCAAGATTCCAAGCAGCTCTCAAGAAAACTCAGTGTTCACACTCTATGCTTAGTGCCCTTTGAGTGCCTAGGACTGAAATGAAGCTTGATGAGCATCCCACACAAACGAATGCTCCACATGCGGGTTTCACATGCCACCAACTCCACATTCTCAGGCAACTTCAGCGCCACAGCCGTTTTCAGATAGCCCTTGATGCAAAAGCTCTAGACGCAGATATTGGTGTGAGAGCTAATTCAATCAAGGAAACACTGCATGTTGGTGAAGGGCATATTGAAGAAGGATCAGCCGAGTGGTTCTTGTGGGAGAACAACTCCATTTGGCTCACTAACTTCACACACCATCAGGCTTCCAAGCAGCTCTCAAGGAAACTCAGTTTTCACACTCTGTACTTAGTGCCCTTTGAGTGCATTATCTAGGAATGACCTGGTAGAGCGTCCCACACAAACGAATGCTCCACATGCGGGTTTTCACATGCCACCAACTCCACATTCTCAGGCAACTTCAGCGCCACAGCCGTTCTCAGATAGCCCTCAATGCAAAGGCTCTAGACGCAGATATTGGTGTGAGAGCTAATTCAATCAAGGAAACACTGCATGTTGGTGAAGGGCACATTGAAGAAGGATCAGCCGAGTGGTTCTTGTGGGACAACTCCATTTGGCTCACTAACTTCACACACCATCAGGCTTCCAAGCAGCTCTCAAGGAAACTCAGTTTTCACACTCTATGCTTAGTGCTCTTTGAGTGCATTATCTAGAAATGAACCTGGTAGAGCATCCCAGACAATCGAATGCTCCACATGCGGGTTTCACATGCCACCAAGTCCACATTCTCAGGCAACTTCAGCGCCACAGCCGTTCTCAGATAGCCCTCAATGCAAAGGCTCTAGATGCAAATATTGGTGTGAGAGCTAATTCAATGAAGGAAACACTGCATGTTGGTGAAGGGCATATTGAAGAAGGATCAGCCGAGTGGTTCTTGTGGGAGAACAACTCCATTTGGCTCACTAACTTCACACACCATCAGGCTTCCAAGCAGCTCTCAAGGAAACTCAGTTTTCACACTCTATGCTTAGTGCCCTTTGAGTGCCTAGGACTGAAATGAAGCTTGGTGAGCATCCCACACAAACAAATGCTCCACATGCGGGTTTCACATGCCACCAACTCCACATTCACAGACAACTTCAATGCCACAGCCGTTTTCAGATAGCCCTCAATGCAAAGGCTCTAGACGCAAATATTGGTGTGAGAGCTAATTCAATCAAGGAAACACTGCATGTTGGTGAAGGGCATATTGAAGAAGGATCAGCTGAGTGGTTTTTGTGGGAGAACAACTCCATTTGGCTCACTAACTTCACACACCATCAGGCTTCCAAGCAGCTCTCAAGGAAACTCAGTTTTCACACTCTATGCTTAGTGCCCTTTGAGTGCCTAGGACTGAAATGAAGCTTGGTGAGCATCCCACACAAACAAATGCTCCACATGCGGGTTTCACATGCCACCAACTCCACATTCACAGGCAACTTCAATGCCACAGCCGTTTTCAGATAGCCCTCAATGCAAAGGCTCTAGACGCAAATATTGGTGTGAGAGCTAATTCAATCAAGGAAACACTGCATGTTGGTGAAGGGCATATTGAAGAAGGATCAGCCGAGTGGTTCTTGTGGGAGAATAACTCCATTTGGCTCACTAACTTCACACACCATCAGGCTTCCAAGCAGCTCTCAAGGAAACTCAGTTTTCACACTCTATGCTTAGTGCCCTTTGAGTGCTTAGGACTGAAATGAACCTTGATGAGCATCCCACACAAACGAATGCTCCACATGCGGGTTTCACATGCCACCAACTCCACATTCTCAGGCAACTTCAGCGCCACAGCCATTTTCAGATAGCCCTCAATGCAAAGGCTCTAGACGCAAATATTGGTGTGAGATCTAATTCAATCAAGGAAACACTTTATGTTGGTGAAGGGCATATTGAAGAAGGATCAGCCGAGTGGTTCTTGTGAGAGAATAACTCCATTTGGCTCACTAACTTCACACACCATCAGGCTTCCAAGCAGCTCTCAAGGAAACTGTTTTCACACTCTATGCTTAGTGCCCTTTGAGTGCCTAGGACTGAAATGAAGCTTGATGAGCATCCCACACAAACGAATGCTCCACATGCGGGTTTCACATGCCACCAACTCCACATTCTCAGGCAACTTCAGCGCCACAGCCGTTCTCAGATAGCCCTCAATGCAAAGGCTCTAGACACAAATATTGGTGTGAGAGCTAATTCAATCAAGGAAACACTGCTTGTAGGTGAATGGCATATTGTGGAAGGATCAGCCGAGTGGTTCTGTGGGAGAAGAACTCCATTAGGCTCACTAACTTCACACACCATCAGGCTTCCAAGCAGCTCTCAAGGAAACTCAGTTTTCACACTCTATGCTTAGTGTCCTTTGAGTGCCTAGGACTGAAATGAAGCTTGGTGAGCATCCCACACAAACGAATGCTCCACATGCGGGTTTCTTTTTTTTTTTTTATTTTATTTTATTTTATTTTAAATTCATTAATTACATTGTATTATGTGACACAGTTTCATAGGTACTGGGATTCTCCCCACCCCTCCCCAAACCCTCCCACCATGGTGGATTCCTCCACCTTGTTGCTTAACCACAGTTCAAGTTCAGTTGAGATTCCCCCATTGCAAGCATATACCAAACATAGAGTCCAGCATCTTGTTGTCTAGTCAAGTTCAACGGCTTCTTAGGTATACCCTCTCTGGTCTGAAGACAGGTCAGCAGAGTATCATCCCAATCAATTAAAAGCTCCAACATACCATCAGCAAAAATTTACATCATTATGGAATTAATTGACATAGTAATGAGTAACCAATATGGTAAAAGTAAATGCGATTTCTTATCCACCTTCTGTGACCACCTCATTGACATTTCAATTTTGGTTTATACACAACATATAACATTCATAACATAACTTGTTATACATAACATCATATCAAATTAAGGCAAACATGTGGTATTTAACCTTTTGGGATTGGCTCATTTCCCTTAGCATTATGGTTTCCAGTTTGGCCCATTTGGCCACAAAGAACTGCATTTTGTTTTTTTTAATAGCTGAGTAGTATTCCATGGAGTAGATGAACCATAGCTTTCTTATCCAATCCTCTGTTGATGGGCATTTTGGCTGCTTCCATGTTTTTGCAATTACTGATTGTGCTGCTATGAACATAGGAGTGCATGTTGGTTTCTCATAAAACAAGTGTTCTGGATATATTCCTAGGAGTGCTATTGCTGGGTCATACGGTATGTTGTATTTGAGTTGTTTGAATGTTCTCCATACTGATTTCCATAGAGGCTGTACCAGCCTGCAGCCCCACCAGCAGTGGAGTATGGTTCCCTTTTCCCCGCAACCTCGCCAACAAGTGTTGTTGGTGCTTTTATTCATGTGGGCCAGTCTTACTGGCGTTAGGTGGTACCTCATTGATGTTTTAATTTGGATTTCCCTTATTGCCAGGGAACTTGAGCATTTTTTCATATGTTTATTTGCCATTTGGGTTTGTTCCTTTGTGAAGTGTTTGCCCATTTCCCGTGCCCATTTCTTGAGTGGCTTGTTTGTTTTGACATTTTGGTTGTTTTGTAGCTCTTTGTATATTCTGGAGATCAGCCCTCTATCACCTAAGTCGTGTGCGAAGATCTTCTCCCATTCTGTGGGTTGCCTTTTTACTTTGTTGATTGTTTCTCTAGCTGTACAGAAGCTTCTTAGTTTGATGAGGTCCCACTTGTTTATTTTGGTCTTGATTTCTACTGCATTTGGAGTCTTTTTTAGGAAGTGAGGGCCTACCCCTAAGTGTTCCAGTGTGTTTCCAACATTTTCTTCCAAAAGTTTGAAGGTTTCTGGATGTAGGTTTAAATCTTTTATCCATTTGGATTTGATCTTAGTATATGGTGAGAGATGTGGGTCTATCTTTTTGTTTCTGCAGGCTATCAACCAGTTGTCCCAACAGCATTTATTGAACAGACCTTCCCATTTGCCTGGGTTGTCGTTTGTCTTTTTGTCAAAGATTATTTGGCTGTATTTGTGTGGGTTCCCATCTGGTGTTTCTATTCTGCTCCATTGATCTTCTTCTCTATTTTTTTGCCAGTACCAGGCTGTTTTGATAACCACTGCCCTATAGTATGTCCAGAGGTCTGGGACTGTGATTCCCCCTGCTAACTTCCTGTTCTTGAGGATGGTTCTAGCTATTCGTGGTTTTTTGTGTTTCCAGATGAACCTTTGAATCATTGTTTCCAGATCTGTGAAGAATGTTTTGGGCAATTTGATTGGGATTGCGTTGAATGTATATATTGCCTTTGGCAGTATAGACATTTTAATGATATTGATTTTACCTATCCAGGAGCATGGGATGTTACTCCATCTTTCTAGGTCTTGTTCAATTTCTTTTTTAAGTAGTTTGTAGTTTTCCTCAAATAGGTCTCCAACATTTTTGGTTAGGTTAATTCCCAGATACTTCATGCTTTCCTTTGTTACTTTGAATGGTATCTTGCTGGTTAGATCTTTTTCCAACTTGGGGCTGTTAGCATACACTATGGCTGTTGATTTTTGTTCATTAATTTTGTACCCTGCCACTCTACCGAACTCTCGTATAAGTTCTAGTAGTCTCTGTGTTGAGCCTTTTGGCTCTTCCATATAAAGAATCATGTCATCTGCATATAGTGAAAGCTTGACTTCTTCATTTCCCATTTGGATTCCTTTGATTTCTTTTTCTTGTCTTATGGCCTCAGCGAGTACCTCTAGAACTATGTTGAATAGCAGCGGAGAAAGCGGACATCCCTGTCTTGTTCCAGATCTCAGTGGGAAGGGTTCCAGTTTTTCTCCATTCAGTATGATGCTGGCATTGGGTTTTTCATATATTGCTTTGATTATGTTGTGGATTTTTCCATCTATGCCTACCTTGGTTAGGGTCTTTAGCAGGAAGTTGTGCTGGATTTTGTCGAAAGCTTTTTCTGCATCTATTGATACTATCATGTGATTCTTGTTTTTCAGTTTTTGGATGTGGTGTATCACATTTATGGATTTGCGAATGTTGAACCATCCCTGCATTCCAGGGATGAATCCTACTTGATCTGGATGAATGATCTGTCTGATGTGTTTTTGAATTCTGTTGGCTAGGATTTTGTTGAGAATCTTAGCATCAATGTTCATCAAAGAGATAGGTCTGTAGTTTTCCTTCTCTGTAGGATCTCTGCCCGGTTTTGGGATTAAGGTAATGTTGGCTTCATAGAATGAGTTTGGAAGGGTTGCTTCCTTTTCTATTGTTTTGAAGAGTTTGTAGAGGATTGGGGTTAGTTCTGTTCGGAATGTTTTGTAGAATTCTGGAGTGAAGCCGTCTGGGCCTGGGCTTTTCTTTGTTGGGAGGTCTTTAATCACTGATTCAATCTCTGCTTCAGTTATGGGTTTGTTCAGGTTGATTGTTGCCTCTGGGCTAAGTTTTGGCAGGTTGTGTGAGTCTAAGAACTTTTCCATTTCTTGGTGGTCTTCTGATTTGTTGGAGTACAGTGCTTTGTAGTAATTTCTGATTATGTTCTTAATGGTTGTAATGTCTGTTGTTATGTTGCCTTTTTCATCTTTGATGCTGTTAATTCTTGCTTTCTCTTGTTTTTTCTTTGTCAGTCGGGCCAGCGGGGTGTCTATTTTGTTTATCTTTTCAAAAAACCAGCTTTTTGATTTGTTGATTTTGTGTATGGTTTTTTTTATTTCTATCTGGTTGATTTCCTCCCTTGTTTTGATGATTTCTTGTTTCCTGTTGTGTGTGGGGCTCATCTGCTGCTGCTTTTCCAATTCCTGGAGGTGTGTGGTTAGTTCCTGTATTTGGCGCCTCTCTTGGGCCTTGACATGAGCTCCAATTGCGATGAGTTTACCCCGTAGCACTGCTTTGGCAGTGTCCCACAAGTTTTGGAATGTTGTATCAGAGTTTTTATTGGTTTCCATAAATTTTTTGATCTCATCTTTAATTTCTTCCCTGACCCATTGTTCGTTCAATAGCATATTGTTCAACCTCCAAGAGTTTCTATATTTCCTTGGGCATTTTGAATTGCTGATTTCCAGTTTCATTCCATGGTGGTCTGAGAGGGTACATGGTATGATTTCTATCTTTTTGAAGTTATTTAGATTTGTTTTGTGTCCTATCATGTGGTCGATCCTGGAGAAGGTGCCATGTACTGCTGAAAAAAATGTATAATCTGTGGTCTTAGGATAAAAAATTCTATAAATGTCTACCAAGTCCAGTTGTTCTAATGTTTGTACGAGCTCTGTTGTTTCTTTGTTGAGTTTTTGTTTTGTTGATCTGTCTATAGTTGTTAGCGGGGTGTTAAGATCGCCCACTATTATTGTGTGTGTATCTATGTCTCCCCTTAAGTCTGTAAGTAGTTGCTTCACGAAGCTAGGCGCATTGGAATTAGGTGCATATATGTTCACGATTGTAATTACTTCTTGATGGATCAGTCCCTTCATCAATATATAATGTCCTTCTCTGTCCTTTTTGATGTCTGTCAGCTTGAAGTCTAAGTCATCTGAGATTAGAACAGCTACACCAGCCTTTTTTTCTCGTCCATTGGCATGAAATGTCTTTTTCCATCCTTTCACTTTAAATTTCTTACAGGATTTTCTGGTTAGATGTGTCTCTTGTAGGCAACATATAGTTGGGTGCTGTTTGATGATCCATTCCGTTAAGGCTCTCGACGCAAATATTGGTGTGAGAGCTAATTCAATCAAGGAAACACTGCATGTTGGTGAAGGGCATATTGAAGAAGGATCAGCCGAGTGGTTCTTGTGGGAGAACAACTCCATTTGGCTCACTAACTTCACACACCATCAGGCTTCCAAGCAGCTCTCAAGGAAACTCAGTTTTCACACTCTATGCTTAGTGCCCTTTGAGTGCCTAGGACTGAAATGAAGCTTGGTGAGCATCAGACACAAACGAATGCTCCACATGCGGGTTTCACATGCCACCAACTCCACATTCTCAGGCAACTTCAGCGCCACAGCCGTTTTCAGATAGCCCTCAATGCAAAGGCTCTAGACGCAAAGATTGGTGTGAGAGCTAATTCAATCAAGGAAACACTGCATGTTGGTGAAGGGCATATTGAAGAAGGATCAGCCGAGTGGTTCTTGTGGGAGAACAACTCCATTTGGCTCACTAACTTCACACACCATCAGGCTTCCAAGCAGCTGTCAAGGAAACTCAGTTTTCACACTCTATCCTTAGTGCCCTTTGAGTGCATTATCTAGGAATGAACCTGGTAGAGCATCCCACACAAACGAATGCTCCACATGCGGGTTTCACATGCCACCAACTCCACATTCACAAACAACTTCAGCGCCACAGCCGTTTTCAGATAGCCCTCAATGCAATGGCTCTAGACGCAAATATTGGTGTGAGAGCTAATTCAATCAAGGAAACACTGCATGTTGGTGAAAGGCATATTGAAGAAGGATCAGCCGAGTGGTTCTTGTGGGAGAACAACTCCATTTGGCTCACTAACTTCACACACTATCAGGCTTCCAAGCAGCTCTCAAGGAAACTCAGTTTTCACACTCTATGCTTATTGCCCTTTGAGTGCCTAGGACTGAAATGAACCTTGGTGAGCATCCCACACAAACGAATGCTCCACATGCGGGTTTCACATGCCACCAACTCCACATTCTCAGGCAACTTCAGCGCCACAGCCGTTTTCAGATAGCCCTCAATGCAAAGGCTCTAGACGCAAATATTGGTGTGAGAGCTAATTCAATCAAAGAAACACTGCATGTTGGTGAAGGGCATATTGAAGAAGGATCAGCCGAGTGGTTCTTGTGGGAGAACAACTCCATTTGGCTCACTAACTTCACACACCATCAGGCTTCCAAGCAGCTCTCAAGGAAACTCAGTTTTCACACTCTATGCTTAGTGCCCTTTGAGTGCATTATCTAGGAATGAAGCTGCTAGAGCATCCCACACAAACGAATGCTCCACATGCGGGTTTCACATGCCACCAACTCCACATTCTCAGGCAACATCAGCGCCACAACCGTTTTCAGATAGCCCTCAATGCAAAGGCTCTAGACACAAATATTGGTTTGAGAGCTAATTCAATCAAGGAAACACTGCATGTTGGTGAAGGGGATATTCAAGAGGATCAGCCGAGTGGTTCTTGTGGGAGAACAACTCCATTTGGCTCACTAACTTCACACACCATCAGGCTTCCAAGCATCTCTCAAGAAAACTCAGTGTTCACACTCTATCCTTAGTGCCCTTTGAGTGCTTAGGACTGAAATGAAGCTTGATGAGCATCCCACACAAACGAATGCTCCACATGCGGGTTTCACATGCCACCAACTCCACATTCTCACGCGACTTCAGCGCCACAGCCGTTTTCAGATAGCCCTCAATGCAAGGGCTCTAGACGCAAATATTGGTGTGAGAGATAATTCAATCAAGGAAACACTGCATGTTGGTGAAGGGCATATTGAAGAAGGATCAGCCGAGTGGTTCATGTGGGAGAACAACTCCATTTGGCTCACTAACTTCACACACCATCAGGCTTCAAGCAGCTCTCAAGGAAACTCAGTTTTCACACTCCATGCTTAGTGCCCTTTGAGTGAATTATCTAGAAATGAAGCTTGGTGAGCATCCCACACAAACGAATGCTCCACATGCGGGTTTCACATGCCACCAACTCCACATTCTCAGCCAACTTCAGCGCCACAGCCGTTTTCAGATAGCCCTCAATGCAAAGGCTCTAGACGCAAATATTGGTGTGAGAGCTAATTCAATCAAGGAAACACTGCATGTTGGTGAAGGGCATATTGAAGAAGGATCAGCCGAGTGGTTCTTGTGGGAGAACAACTCCATTTGGCTCACTAAATTCACACAGCATCAGGCTTCCAAGCAGCTCTCAAGGAAACTCAGTTTTCACACTCTATGCTTAGTGCCCTTTGAGTGCATTATCTAGGAATGAACCTGGTAGAGCATCCCACACAAACGAATGCTCCACATGTGGGTTTCACATGCCACCAACTCCACATTCTCAGGCAACTTCAGCGCCACAGCCGTTTTCAGATAGCCCTCAATGTAAAGGATCTAGACGAAAATATTGATGTGAGAGCTAATTCAATCAAGGAAACACTGCATGTTGGTGAAGGGCATATTGTGGAAGGATCAGCCGAGTGGTTCTTGTGGGAGAACAACTCCATTTGGCTCACTAACTTCACACACCATCAGGCTTCCAAACAGCTCTCAAGAAAACCTAGTTTTCACACTCTATGCTTAGTGCCCTTTGAGTGCTTAGGACTGAAATGAAGCTTGATGAGCATCCCACACAAACGAATGCTCCACATGCGGGTTTCACATGCCACCAACTCCACATTCTCAGGCAACTTCAGCGCCACAGCCGTTTTCAGATAGCCCTCAATGCAAAGGCTCTAGACGCAAATATTGGTGTGAGAGCTAATTCAATCAAGGAAACACTGCATGTTGGTGAAAGGCATATTGAAGAAGGATCAGCCGAGTGGTTCTTGTGGGAGAACAACTCCATTTGGCTCACTAACTTCACACACCATCAGGCTTCCAAGCAGCTCTCAAGGAAACTCAGTTTTCACACTGTATGCTTAGTGCCCTTTGAGTGCATTATCTAGGAATTAACCTGGTAGAGCATCCCACACAAACGAATGCTCCACATGCGGGTTTCACATGCCACCAACTCCACATTCTCAGGCAACTTCAGCGCCACAGCCGTTTTCAGATAGCCCTCAATGCAAAGGCTCTAGACGCAAATATTGGTGTGAGAGCTAATTCAATCAAGGAAACACTGCATGTTGGTGAAGGGCATATTGAAGAAGGATCAGCCGAGTGGTTCTTGTGGGAGAACAACTCCATTTGGCTCACTAACTTCACACACCATCAGGCTTCCAAGCAGCTGTCAAGGAAACTCAGTTTTCACACTCTATCCTTAGTGCCCTTTGAGTGCATTATCTAGGAATGAACCTGGTAGAGCATCCCACACAAACGAATGCTCCACATGCGGGTTTCACATGCCACCAACTCCACATTCACAAGCAACTTCAGCGCCACAGCCGTTTTCAGATAGCCCTCAATGCAATGGCTCTAGACGCAAATATTGGTGTGAGAGCTAATTCAATCAAGGAAACACTGCATGTTGGTGAAAGGCATATTGAAGAAGGATCAGCCGAGTGGTTCTTGTGGGAGAACAACTCCATTTGGCTCACTAACTTCACACACCATCAGGCTTCCAAGCAGCTCTCAAGGAAACTCAGTTTTCACACTCTATGCTTAGTGCCCTTTGAGTGCCTAGGACTGAAATGAACCTTGGTGAGCATCCCAGACAAACGAATGCTCCACATGCGGGTTTCACATGCCACCAACTCCACATTCTCAGGCAACTTCAGCGCCACAGCCGTTTTCAGATAGCCCTCAATGCAAAGGCTCTGGACGCAAATATTGGTGTGAGAGCTAATTCAATCAAAGAAACACTGCATGTTGGTGAAGGGCATATTGAAGAAGGATCAGCCTAGTGGTTCTTGTGGGAGAACAACTCCATTTGGCTCACTAACTTCACACACCATCAGGCTTCCAAGCAGCTCTCAAGGAAACTCAGTTTTCACACTCTATGCTTAGTGCCCTTTGAGTGCATTATCTAGGAATGGACCTGGTAGAGCATCCCACACAAACGAATGCTCCACATGCGGGTTTCACATGCCACCAACTCCACATTCTCTCGCGACTTCAGCGCCACAGCCGTTTTCAGATAGCCCTCAATGCAAAGGCTCTAGACGCAAATATTGGTGTGAGAGATAATTCAATCAAGGAAACACTGCATGTTGGTGAAGGGCATATTGAAGAAGGATCAGCCGAGTGGTTCTTGTGGGAGAACAACTCCATTTGGCTCACTAACTTCACACACCATCAGGCTTCTAAGCAGCTCTCAAGGAAACTCAGTTTTCACACTCTATGCTTAGTGCCCTTTGAGAGCCTAGAACTGAAATGAAGCTTGGTGAGCATCCCACACAAACGAATGCTCCACATGCGGGTTTCACATGCCACCAACTCCACATTCTCAGGCAACTTCAGCGCCACAGCCGTTTTCAGATAGCCCTCAATGCAAAGGCTCTAGATGCAAATATTGGTGTGAGAGCTAATTCAATCAAGGAGACACTGCATGTTGGTGAAGGGGATATTCAAGAAGGATCAGCCGAGTGGTTTTTGTGGGAGAACAACTCCATTTGGCTCACTAACTTCACACACCATCAGGCTTACAAGCAGCTCTCAAGGAAACTCAGTTTTCACACTCTATGCTTAGTGCCCTTTGAGTGCATTATCTAGAAATGAACCTTGGTGAGTATCACACACAAACGAATGCTCCACATGCGGGTTTCACATGCCACCAACTCCACATTCACAGGCAACTTCAATGCCACAGCCGTTTTCAGATAGCCCTCAATGCAAAGGCTCTAGATGCAAATATTGGTGTGAGAGCTAATTCAATCAAGGAAACACTGCATGTTGGTGAAGGGCATATTGAAGAAGGATCAGCCGAGTGGTTCTTGTGGGAGAACAACTCCATTTGGCACACTAACTTCACACACCATCAGGCTTCCAAGCAGCTCTCAAGGAAACTCAGTTTTCACACTCTATGCTTAGTGCCCTTTGTTTGCATTTTCTAGAAATGAACCTGGTAGAGCATCCCACACAAACGAATGCTCCACATGCGGGTTTCACATGCCACCAACTCCACATTCTCAGGCAACTTCAGCACCACAGCCGTTTTCAGATAGCCCTCAATGCAAAGGCTCTAGACGCAAATATTGGTTTGAGAGCTAATTCAATCAAGGAAACACTGCATGTTGGTGAAGGGCATATTGAAGAAGGATCAGCCGAGTGGTTCTTGTGGGAGAACAACTCCATTTGGCTCACTAACTTCACACACCATCAGGCTTCCAAGCAGCTCTCAAGGAAACTCAGTTTTCACACTCTATGCTTAGTGCCCTTTGAGTGCCTAGGACTGAAATGAAGCTTGGTAGAGCATCCCACACAAACGAATGCTCCACATGCGGGTTTCAGTTGCCACGAACTCCACATTCTCAGGCAACTTCAGCGCCACAGCCGTTTTCAGATAGCCCTCAATGCAAAGGCTCTACACGCAAATATTGGTGTGAGAGCTAATTCAATCAAGGAAACACTGCATGTTGGTGAAGGGCATATTGAAGAAGGATCAGCCGAGTGGTTCTTGTGGGAGAACAACTCCATTTGGCTCACTAACTTCACACACCATCAGGCTTCCAAGCAGCTCTCAAGGAAACTCAGTTTTCACACTCTATGCTTAGTGCCCTTTGAGTGCCTATGACTGAAACGAAGCTTGGTGAGCATCCCACACAAACGAATGCTCCACATGCGGGTTTCACATGCCACCAACTCCACATTCACAGGCAACTTCAGCGCCACAGCCGTTTTCAGATAGCCCTCAATGCAAAGGCTCTAGACACAAATATTGGTGTGAGAGCTAATTCAATCAATTAAACACTGCATGTTGGTGAAAGGCATATTGAAGAAGGATCAGCCGAGGGGTTCTTGTGGGAGAACAACTCCATTTGGCTCACTAACTTCACACACCATCAGGCTTCAGAGGAGCTCTCTAGGATACTCAGTTTTCACACTCTATGCTTAGTGCCCTTTGAGTGCATTATCTAGAAATGAACCTGGTAGAGCATCCCACACAAACGAATGCTCCACATGCGGGTTTCACATGACACCAACTCCACATTCACAGGCAACTTCAGCGCCACAGCCATTTTCAGATAGCCCTCAATGCAAAGGCTCTAGACACAAATATTGGTGTGAGAGCTAATTCAATCAAGGAAACACTGCATGTTGGTGAAGGGCATATTGAAGAAGGATCAGCCGAGTGGTTCTTGTGGGAGAACAACTCCATTTGGCTCACTAACTTCACACACCATCAGGCTTCCAAGCAGCTCTCAAGGAAACTCAGTTTTCACACTCTATGCTTAGTGCCCTTTGAGTGCTTAGGACGGAAATGAAGCTTGATGAGCATCCCACACAAACGAATGCTCCGCATGCGGGTTTCACATGCCACCAACTCCACATTCACAGGCAACTTCAGCGCCACAGCCGTTTTCAGATAGCCCTCAATGCAAAGGCTCTAGACGCAAATATTGGTGTGAGAGCTAATTCAATCAAGGAAACACTGCATGTTGGTGAAGGGCATATTGAAGAAGGATCAGCCGAGTGGTTCTTGTGGGAGAACAACTCCATTTGGCTCACTAACTTCACACACCATCAGGCTTCCAAGCAGCTCTCAAGGAAACTCAGTTTTCACACTCTATGCTTAGTGCCCTTTGAGTGCCTAGGTCTGAAATGAAGCTTGGTGAGCATCCCACACAAACGAATGCTCCACATGCGGGTTTCACATGCCACCAACTCCACATTCTCAGGCAACTTCAGCGCCACAGCCGTTTTCAGATAGCCCTCAATGCAAAGGCTCTAGACGCAAAGATTGGTGTGAGAGCTAATTCAATCAAGGAAACACTGCATGTTGGTGAAGGGCATATTGAATAAGGATCAGCCGAGTGGTTCTTGTGGGAGAACAACTCTATTTGGCTCACTAACTTCACACACCATCAGGCTTCGAAGCAGCTCTCAAGGAAACTCAGTTTTCACACTCTATGCTTAGTGCCCATTTGAGTGCATTATCTAGGAATGAACCTGGTAGAGCATCAGACACAAACGAATGCTCCATATGCGGGTTTCACATGCCACCAACTCCACATTCACAGGCAACTTCAGCGCCACAGCCGTTTTCAGATAGCCCTCAATGTAAAGGATCTAGACAAAAATATTGGTGTGAGAGCTAATTCAATCAAGGAAACACTGCATGTTGGTGAAGGGCATATTGTGGAAGGATCAGCCGAGTGGTTCTTGTGGGAGAACAACTCCATTTGGCTCACTAACTTCACACACCATCAGGCTTCCAAGCAGCTCTCAAGAAAACCTAGCTTTCACACTCTATGCTTAGTGCCCTTTGAGTGCCTAGGACTGAAATGAAGCTTGATGAGCATCCCACACAAACGAATGCTCCACATGCGGGTTTCACATGCCACCAACTCCACATTCTTAGGCAACTTCAGCGCCACAGCCGTTTTCAGATAGCCCTCAATGCAAAGGCTCTAGACCCAAATATTGGTGTGAGAGCTAATTCAATCAATTAAACACTGCATGTTGATGAAAGGCATATTGAAGAAGGATCAGCCGAGTGGTTCTTGTGGGAGAACAATTCCATTTGGCTCACTAACTTCACACACCATCAGGCTTCCAAGCAGCTCTCAAGGAAACTCAGTTTTCACACTCTATGCTTAGTGCCCTTTGAGTGCATTATCTAGGAATGAACCTGGTAGAGCATCCCACACAAACGAATGCTCCACATGCGGGTTTCACATGCCACCAACTCCACATTCACAGGCAACTTCAGCGCCACAGCCGTTTTCAGATAGCCCTCAATGCAATGGCTCTGGACGCAAATATTGGTGTGAGAGCTAATTCAATCAAGGAAACACTGCATGTTGGTGAAAGGCATATTGAAGAAGGATGAGCCGAGTGGTTCTTGTGGGAGAACAACTCCATTTGGCTCACTAACTTCACACACCATCAGGCTTCCAAGCAGCTCTCAAGGAAACTCAGTTTTCACACTCTATGCTTAGTGCCCTTTGAGTGCCTAGGACTGAAATGAAGCTTGGTGAGCATCCCACACAAACGAATGCTCCACATGCGGGTTTCACATGCCACCAACTCCACATTCACAGGCAACTTCAGCGCCACAGCCGTTTTCAGATAGCCCTCAATGTAAAGGCTCTAGACGAAAATATTGGTGTGAGAGCTAATTCAATCAAGGAAACACTGCATGTTGGTGAAGGGCATATTATGGAAGGATCAGCCGAGTGGTTCTTGTGGGAGAACAACTCCATTTGGCTCACTAACTTCACACACCATCAGGCTTCCAAGCAGCTCTCAAGGAAACTCAGTTTTCACACTCTATGCTTAGTGCCCTTTAGTGCATTATCTAGGAATGAGCCTGGTAGAGCATCAGACACAAACGAATGCTCCACATGCGGGTTTCACATGCCACCAACTCCACAATCACAGGCAACTTCAGCGCCACAGCCGTTTTCAGATAGCCCTCAATGTAAAGGATCTAGACGAAAATATTGGTGTGAGAGCTAATTCAATCAAGGAAACACTGCATGTTGGTGAAGGGCATATTGTGGAAGGATCAGCCGAGTGGTTCTTGTGGGAGAACAACTCCATTTGGCTCACTAACTTCACACACCATCAGGCTTCCAAGCAGCTCTCAAGAAAACCTAGTTTTCACACTCTATGCTTAGTGCCCTTTGAGTGCCTAGGACTGAAATGAAGCTTGGTGAGCATCCCACACAAACGAATGCTCCACATGCGGGTTTCACATGCCACCAACTCCACATTCACAGGCAACCTCAGCGCCACAGCCGTTTTCAGATAGCCCTCAATGCAAAGGCTCTAGACGCAAATATTGGTGTGAGAGCTAATTCAATCAAGGAAACACTGCATGTTGGTGAAGGGCATATTGAAGAAGGATCAGCCGAGTGGTTCTTGTGGGAGAATAACTCCATTTGGCTCACTAACTTCACACACCATCAGGCTTCCAAGCAGCTCTCCAGGAAACTCAGTTTTCACACTCTATGCTTAGTGCCCTTTGAGTGCCTAGGACTGAAATGAACTTGGTGAGCATCCCACACAAACGCATGCTCCACATGCGGGTTTCACATGCCACCAACTCCACATTCACAGGCAACTTCAGCGCCACCGCCGTTTTCAGATAGCCCTCAATGCAAAGGCTCTAGACGCAAATATTGATGTGAGAGCTAATTCAATCAAGGAAACACTGCATGTTGGTGAAGGGCATATTGTGGAAGGATCAGCCGAGTGGTTCTTGTGGGAGAACAACTCCATTTGGCTCACTAACTTCACACACCATCAGGCTTCCAAGCAGCTCTCAAGCAAACTCAGTTTTCACACTCTATGCTTAGTGCCCTTTGAGTGCCTAGGACTGAAATGAAGCTTGGTGAGCATCCCACACAAACGAATGCTCCACATGCGGGTTTCACATGCCACCAACTCCACATTCACAGCCAACTTCAGTGCCACAGCTGTTTTCAGATAGCCCTCAATGCAAAGGCTCTGGACGCAAATATTGGTGTGAGAGCTAATTCAATCAAGGAAACACTGCATGTTGGTGAAGGGCGTATTGAAGAAGGATCAGCCGAGTGGTTCTTGTGGGAGAACAACTCCATTTGGCTCACTAACTTCACACACCATCAGGCTTTCAAGCAGCTCTCAAGGAAACTCAGTTTTCATACTCTATGCTTAGTGCCCTTTGAGTGCATTATCTAGAAATGAACCTGGTAGAGCATCCCACACAAACGAATGCTCCACATGCGGGTTTCACATGCACCAACTCCACATTCTCAGGCAACTTCAGCGCCACAGCCGTTTTCAGATAGCCCTCAATGCAAAGGCTCTAGATGCAAATATTGGTGTGAGAGCTAATTCAATCAAGGAAACACTGCATGTTGGTGAAGGGCATATTGAAGAAGGATCATCCGAGTGGTTCTTGTGGGAGAATAACTCCATTTGGCTCACTAACTTCACACACCATCAGGCTTCCAAGCAGCTCTCCAGGAAACTCAGTTTTCACACTCTATGCTTAGTGCCCTATGAGTGCCTAGGACTGAAATGAACTTGGTGAGCATTACACACAAACGAATGCTCCACATGCGGGTTTCACATGCCACCAACTCCACATTCTCAGGCAACTCAGCGCCACAGCCGTTTCAGATAGCCCTCAATGCAAAGGCTCTAGACGCAAATATTGATGTGAGAGCTAATTCAATCAGGAAACACTGCATGTTGGTGAAGGGCATATTGAGAAGGATCAGCCGAGTGGTTCTTGTAGGAGAACAACTCCATTTGGCTCACTAACTTCACACACCATCAGGCTTCAAGCAGCTCTCAAGGAAACTCAGTTTTCACACTCTATTGCTTAGTGCCCTTTGAGTGCCTAGGACTGAAATGAAGCTTGGTGAGCATCCCACACAAACGAATGCTCCACATGCGGGTTTCACATGCCACCAACTCCACATTCAGAGGCAACCTCAGCGCCACAGCCGTTTTCAGATAGCCTCAATGCAAAGGCTCTAGACGCAAATATTGGTGTGAGAGCTAATTCAATCAAGGAAACACTGCATGTTGGTGAAGGGCATATTGAAGTAGGATCAGCCGAGTGGTTCTTGTGGGAGAACAACTTCATTGGCTCACTAACTTCAGACACCATCAGGCTTCCAAGCAGCTCTCAAGGAAACTCAGTTTTCACACTCTATGCTTAGTGCCCTTTGAGTGCATTATCTAGGAATGAACCTGGTAGAGCATCCCACACAAACGAATGCTCCACATGCGGGTTTCACATGCCACCAACTCACATTCACAGGCAACTTCAGTGCCACAGCCGTTTTCAGATAGCCCTCAATGCAAAGGCTCTGGACGCAAATATTGGTGTGAGAGCTAATTCAATCAGGAAACACTGCATGTTGATGAAGGGCATATTGAAGAAGGATCAGCCGAGTGGTTCTTGTGGGAGAACAACTCATTTGGCTCACTAACTTCACATACCATCAGGCTTCAGAGGAGCTCTCAAGGAAACTCAGTTTTCACACTCTATGCTTAGTGCCCTTTGAGTGCCTAGGACTGAATGAAACTTGGTGAGCATCCCACACAAACGAATGCTCCACATGCGTGTTTCACATGCCACCAACTCCACATTCTCAGGCAACTTCAGCGCCACAGCCGTTTTCAGATAGCCCTCAATGCAAAGGCTCTAGACGCAAATAGTGGTGTGAGAGCTAATTCAATCAAGGAAACACTGCATGATGGTGAAAGGCATATTGAAGAAGGATCAACTGAGTGGTTCTTGTAGGAGAATAACTCCATTTGGCTCACTAACTTCACACACCATCAGGCTTCCATGCAGCTCTCCAGGAAACTCAGTTTTCACACTCTATGCTTAGTGCCCTATGAGTGCCTAGGACTGAAATGAACTTGGTGAGCATCCCACACAAACGAATGCTCCACATGCGGGTTTCACATGCCACCAACTCTACATTCACAGGCAACTTAAGCGCCACAGCCGTTTTCAGATAGCCTCAATGCAAAGGCTCTAGACGCAAATATTGGTGTGAGAGCTAATTCAATCAAGGAAACACTGCATGTTGGTGAAGGGCATATTGAAGAAGGATCAGCCGAGTGTTCTTGTGGGAGAACAACTCCATTGGCTCACTAACTTCACACACCATCAGGCTTCCAAGCAGCTCTCAAGGAAACTCAGTTTTCACACTCTATGCTTAGTGCCCTTTGAGTGCATTATCTAGGGAATGAACGTGGTAGAGCATCCCACACAAACGAATGCTCCACATTCGGGTTTCACATGCCACCAACTCCACATTCACAGGCAACTTCAGCGCCACAGCCGTTTTCAGATAGCCCTCAATGCAAAGGCTCTAGACGCAAATATTGGTGTGAGAGCTAATTCAATCAAGGAAACACTGCATGTGGTGAAGGGCATATTGAAGAAGGATCAGCCGAGTGGTTTCTTGTGGGAGAACAACTCCATTTTGGCTCACTAACTTCACACACCATCAGGCTTCCAAGCAGCTCTCAAGGAAACTCAGTTTTCACACTCTATGCTTAGTGCCCTTTGAGTGCCTAGGACTGAAATGAAGCTTGGTAAGCATCCCACACAAACGAATGCTCCACATGCGGCTTTCACATGCCACCAACTCCACATTCACAGGCAACTTCAGCGCCAAAGCCGTTTTCAGATAACCCTCAATGCAAAGGCTCTAGAGCCAAATATTGGTATGAGAGCTAATTCAATCAGGAAACACTGCATGTTGGTGAAACGCATATTGAAAAAGGATCAGCCGAGTGGTTCTTGTGGGAGAACAACTCCATTTGGCTCACTAACTTCACAACACCATCAGGCTTCCAAGCAGCTCTCAAGGAAACTCAATTTTCACACTCTATGCTTAGTGCCCTATGAGTGCCTAGGACTGAAATGAACTTGGTGAGCATCCCACACAAACGAATGCTCCACATGCGGGTTTCACATGCCACAAACTCCACATTCTCAGGCAAATTCAGCGCCACAGCTGTTTTCAGATAGCCCTCATGCAAAGGCTCTAGACGCAGATATTGGTGTGAGAGCTAATTTCAATCAAGGAAACACTGCATGTTGGTGAAGGGCTTATTGAAGAAGGATCAGCCGAGTGGTTCTTGTGGGAGAACAACTCCATTTGGCTCACTAACTTCACACACCATCAGGCTTCCAAGCAGCTCTCAAGGAAACTCAGTTTTCACACTCTATGCTTAGTGCCCTTTGAGTGCATTATCTAGGAATGAACCTCGTAGAGCATCCCACACAAACGAATGCTCCACATGCGGGTTTCACATGCCACCAACTCCACTTCTCAGGCAACTTCAGTGCCACAGCCGTTTTCAGATAGCCCTCAATGCAAAGGCTCTAGACGCAAATATTGGTGTGAGAGCTAATTCAATCAAGGAAACACTGCATCTTGGTGATTGGGCATATTGTGGAAGGATCAGCCGAGTGGTTCTTGTGGAGAAGAACTCCATTAGGCTCACTAACTTCACACACCATCAGGCTTCCAAGCAGCTCTCAAGGAAACTCAGTTTTCACACTCTATGCTTAGTGTCCTTTGAGTGCCTAGGACTGAAATGAAGCTTGGTGAGCATCCCACACAAACGAATGCTCCACATGCGGGTTTCTTTTTTTTTTTTTTATTTTATTTTATTTTATTTTAAATTCATTAATTACATTGTATTATGTGACACAGTTTCATAGGTACTGGGATTCTCCCCACCCCTCCCCAAACCCTCCCACCATGGTGGATTCCTCCACCTTGTTGCATAACCACAGTTCAAGTTCAGTTGAGATTCCCCCATTGCAAGCATATACCAAACATAGAGTCCAGCATCTTGTTGTCTAGTCAAGTTCAACGGCTTCTTAGGTATACCCTCTCTGGTCTGAAGACAGGTCAGCAGAGTATCATCCCAATCAATTAAAAGCTCCAACATACCATCAGCAAAAATTTACATCATTATGGAATTAATTGACATAGTAATGAGTAACCAATATGGTAAAAGTAAATGCGATTTCTTATCCACCTTCTGTGACCACCTCATTGACATTTCAATTTTGGTTTATACACAACATATAACATTCATAACATAACTTGTTATACATAACATCATATCAAATTAAGGCAAACATGTGGTATTTAACCTTTTGGGATTGGCTCATTTCCCTTAGCATTATGGTTTCCAGTTTGGCCCATTTGGCCACAAAGAACTGCATTTTGTTTTTTTTAATAGCTGAGTAGTATTCCATGGAGTAGATGAACCATAGCTTTCTTATCCAATCCTCTGTTGATGGCATTTTGGCTGCTTCCATGTTTTTGCAATTACTGATTGTGCTGCTATGAACATAGGAGTGCATGTTGGTTTCTCATAAAACAAGTGTTCTGGATATATTCCTAGGAGTGCTATTGCTGGGTCATACGGTATGTTGTATTTGAGTTGTTTGAATGTTCTCATACTGATTTCCATAGAGGCTGTACCAGCCTGCAGCCCCACCAGCAGTGGAGTATGGTTCCTTTTCCCCGCAACCTCGCCAACAAGTGTTGA
>NW_026699492.1:0-7500 GCF_030435755.1 Ochotona princeps
GAAAATGGCACATAATTCTATACAGACTCTCCTCCTCTGCATATACAGAGCCCCATCACCACCAAAGCTTACAAATATACACACGCACACCCACTCTCTCACATACACGTATACACCACATGCACAGACAAGAGAGAGAAAAAAGCGGAATGAACGTCACATTTCATCATTTCGCATTATATCGTTACATATATAGATCGAGACAGTAAGAAACAGAGAAAAATAATAAACATCATGATTCATTAGTCACATAAACGAGTTGCCGGGAAAGTGAATGAGAGTGTACTATCGATCACATATGACTCTCCCTCTCGATACACACACAGCCCCACATCACACAGACACACACACACACGCATACACACACACATATGCATGCACACACACCGATGCATACACACAAACACATGCCATACACACAAACACATGCATACCCACACCCATACATACACACAAACACATGCATACACATACAAACGCATTCATACACGCACACACACACACACACACACACACACACAAGTTTACACATACCTAGACATTTGAAGACGTGTATGTTTTTCCAGAAGAAGGAGATGTAGACAAACACACACGTACACATGCAGACAAGTGTGGAAACCACGGATATTTTACTAGACACATACACACAATCACACACATTTACTCATACAAGGAAGTGTAAACAACATGTCGCTTACACAGTATTACAAAAATGTAGCCAAATATCTGTGCATAGAACGTGTATACTTATATACATATATACATTTATACATATACATACATTCGATATGAATTTATATATATAGTGGATATGAGAATATATACATATATTGGGTATGGATATATCTATATATATAAATATAGTGGACATGAGAGAATATATATATATATGTATATATATATTGGATATGAACATATATATAGGTGGATATGAGAATATATATACATATTTATAGCGGTTATGAGGATATATATTTATCTTGGATATGAATATATATATATATATATGTATGTATAGTGGATATGAGAATACATATATATATATATATATAGATAGTGGATACGAGAAGATATTATATATATATATAGTTGATATGAGAGTCTATATATATATATATATATATATATATATATATTGGATATGAGTATATATATGTATATACATATATACATATATGCGCCCACATAATATGTGTAACTTCTATAGAAACTGTGCAAATACGCTATACACATGAATACCACATATATATGTATACTCTTTTTTTGCATATACATATATATATACAATGGTGTTAGTACGCATATGTATATATACGTATACATGCGCCCACATAATATATATGACATGTATAATAAGTATGTAGGTAGGCTACTTATCACGAATATCCCGTGGGTATGTATACATACACACATCTCTACACCAACCAGATATGCATATACATATACATGTATATCTTTACATACATCTGCATAACATATATAATATATATGAAGTATATATACGTACTGGTTTAGCTACGAATTATATATGCCTCACAGCCCTACCTACGTGACATACAACTATGTAACACAGGTATTATATATATGTATATACATGTGCAGGCAAGTGTGCATACAAACACATAACAGAAGTACGTGATTTCTGTTATTCAGGTATATATATTACGTATATACATGTATCTATATGTACATATGTATCTATGCATGTATACATATATATATGTTTAATTATACCGTATATCAATATGCATCTAGTTAGACGTTTGGCTAGCTAGGTACATACGTATATAAATATACTCCACGTGTATGACGCGCATACACCACGGACCCATACTTTTACCCGTACATATATATGAATATATATATATATATACATATATATATATACGGAACTGTTTATACATATGTATATATATATATATATACATAGATGTACATGTATGTACGGTTGAAAGCCCAGGTAGATGGTGTATATGTTTTGTAGATGTTGACGTACATATATTATATATATCTACATTTATCTACACCTGCTGCGGCATGATACTTACAAGCATCATAGCTACAGAGGAAGGGCAAGAGGCGTAAAATGAATTTCTACTATGCTCTAAAGTGAAAATACAGATGTATACACACATATCTCGATACATATATATATATTCTCGCCATCCGAGGTACGCTATGAAGATTGGAGTTAGAAATCTAGTACATATAGGTATTACTAGTTTTTTGATATGTTGAATGCGTGAGTATACAGATCTATATGTACGACAGAAGAAAGAATTATACATATAACTGTACACGTATATATATATGTATATTTACATATACATATATATATCTATGCATATAAAGCTTCTATATGAAGTACGTCTACTACTAGGAGGCAAAATGAGGGTGTATATATATGTATATTCTCATTATGTTGAAGACTTGGTATATAGATGACCATACACGACAGAGATACGCACTACACATATAATATACGTAAGGTTGTCTTATGCGGTACGTATATATATATATATATATTATGTTGAAGATGCAGTATATAGATATAGATGTACGTATGACAGAGATACATACAGAAGATGTGTAAACTCTTACCTTTCTCACATTGAGGTGAAGTGCCAGCGCGATCTTTTAATTGCGGAGAGGGGAACTCTCGAAACCACAGATGAAAGCCAACGAAACGCATCCACAGTCCTAGCAGCAAACAGTTCTCCAGCCCTGTAACAAATTCATACACCACATACATATATATATATACAGGGCGGCCGTAGTCCCAGCACTAGACAGTGCTCCAGCCCTACGACATACTTATATATATATAGTATATAGATATATATATATATATATATGCATACAAACAGACGTACCTATTCGATATATATATATATATATATATATGAATATATATATATATATATGCTATATATACATATATACGTACATGCACAAATATATATATATATATGTTTACACACATAGGGCATAGAGGGTCCCGGCGATACGCAGTTCTCCAGTCCTGTGATGCATATATCTATATATATATACATGCTATACATGCATACTCGAAATACACACGTGTATATATATATACATATATATGTATAATAATAATACATATATATGTATACATGTATAATAATACATATATATGTATATATATACGGCAAAGAGAATTCCAGCAGCAGATGGTGCTACAGGCCTGTGACACACTCAGAAACACACGTAGACGAACATAAATATACATACAAATATAAGACGTACATATATATACAGGTACAAACAACATCTAGCCATATGCATAGACACACAGCGCTACCAGTGGTCCAGCGGGAAAACACTCCTTCACGCCTGTGACACAATTATACATGCATGCACACATACATGTACACAAAATAGCCACAAATACATATATATATATATATATATATATATATATATATATATGTGCATATTTGTATGTACAGGTATACGCATACATACAAACACAGCACATCGATAGTTGCAGCAGCAAACACATCTGCATATATGTAGACATATATATATATATATACACATATACACATATGTACATATATATATATATATATGCATGCATTCACATAGAGACGTATACGTACTCAAACGGGCACTGGTCCGTCCATCCGCCCGCCCTTCCATTGACACATCCATACATATATACATGTATACGTAAATGCATTCACATAATATATATATATACATTAGCACACACGTACATACACGAAAATACACATACGGCACCGGATCGTCCGTACATACATATACACATATATACATATATATATATACACACATACATACTTACACACATACATACACATGTAGACACACGGAGAGGCGCCGTCTTGTTCACACATACATACATGCATAAATACACATGCACGCACAAGCACCAGCTGCACCGTACATTACATGCTTTCATGTATACTCTAAACTCCAATATGAAATGTATTATATATATATTATACATACACTATATATATTATATATATGTGCAGAGAGATACAGCACAACTTGAGAGGATGTGTTTGCCAATCAAGACAAGTAGAGACGCACATCTTTAACGCCTTATGTAATATATACTTATATATTCGTATGTATACATCTAATATGTATATGTATCTATATATATGTGTATACGTCTGTGTTAGAAGCATTTTGTCACGGAAACCAAAAGTGGCTGAGCAAAGAAATGTGGATGTGCAGATTTAATATTATGCGCGGAAGCAAGACAGCAACAAATGCAGGTAAACATGCATGTGCACACACTAGCACTTTGCGTTTTTTTTGTAAGCAGTTCCATACAAACATACCGACGTTCATATTATGAGGTACACGAACATGTATTCATAGAGAATAATGTCGCTTTGGAGATCTATATATGTATATATTCCTGCTTGAAGGCGTAGGTATATCGCTATATATATATGTACATATATATGTATTTATTCCTATAGAAATCTGTTTCAAGGTGTATATATACATATATATTTAAATGCCAACCTGCTGGGGGGTATGCACATATATATATATGTATATATATATGTATATATATATATACATATATATATATGTTGACACGTATGTAGGTATGTATTTGAGTATGGCAGAAACAGCGGCAGATATAACGAGGGACTTCCTCAACACATACGGATAGCAGCACGACACATGCATGCGAACAGCAACACTATCATTATCATGACCACGTACAGAGTTAAGTAATATCTTATATATACATGAACATTCACGAACACAGCCCATGTGCACTAGTAAGAACTGACGGAGACTCTTTTATAGATAAAAGTATCTCTCTCTCCCCTCCATACACACACACAACATACACACGTACACACACGCAGACAGACAGGAACAGCAGCAGCACGAGTAGGAGGAGGAGGACTAGGTGCAGCATAAATAGTCTGCCCGACGCAGGTAACAGGGTCGTCTCTCTCTGCTCGTGCACTAGGAAGGCTGACTCAATATCTGTACATCTCTGTCTCTCTCTTTCGATTACGCACATAGCGGCCATTCAGAGACGTAGTGCGAGAACAGTGAACGTCTTTTCCGTAGACAGTGACAACCCATAGTCGTGACGGAAGAAAAGGAAAATTTTTTTTTCTACGAAAGAAATGACCCACCGGCATGTTCGACTTGGGATAGACGAGGATCGTCTCTTTTTGGAGAGTCAATGCAGAACTCGTCTACTTTGAACTGCACATATATCACGTCACCCAGACACACACATAAATATCATCACCATTCATATACATAAAATATTCGTACAAAACAATACCACCTTTATATATTTATATATATATATACATACATTTGACTGATTTGAACCCATATATATATATATAACATACGTATAATATTTATTTGAGACATTAGGACATATATATATATACATGAAAAATCGAACTAAGCATTAGATCATTATACATATATATATATACATACATACATACATATTTATACATATGAAATTCATTTGAATCATTGCCACCCATACATTATATATATATATATATGTATATATATATACAGACTGCATAGATAAAATAAAATGCGATATACATACACACGCATTATTGGGCACTGACATACGTATAGAAATGGTTTTGAAATTCTACCATGTATATGTGTCTATATAGAAGTATATATTGTAAATACAGGTCGCACAAATAAAAATGAAATGTTATTTACGCGTATAGATTTTACTGGTTCCCACCTACATATAAAAATGAGCACTTACGTATATATCTATAGCTACATCTACATCTATATATTAATATCTGTATACATGTCTATATATATATATATATATGCGGCACAAATAACATACAATGTGTTAGAGACGCGTAGATTTTAGTAGCACTTACATGCATACGATATTGACCACTGACGTATACATACATATATATATATATACATATACATACATGTATAGACATTAATATGCAGCTATACACATTTATGTATGTACACTTGTCTGCATTTATATACAAATGTATATATATATTCATATGGATGTATTTACATGATTTACTACACAAATAACATTTAATGAGATATATAGAGACAAATATAACTGCATCCACCTCCATTAGAAAAATATATATATATATATATTTACGTATACATATATATACATAGTCGTACAAAATGACACCAAAGGTAAAATACAAACTATGCATCACTGTGCTTGCATAGACAAGAAAATTGTCTGAGATGTGACGACCTACATGCACGTATATATGTATGTATATATATTACAAATCTGCATTACCTGTGTGTGGGCAAACATGATAATAAATAAATCTAGCAAAGGCTAGAGGATGACATTGATATTGATACACATATATATATATATATATAGTGCCAAGCAGAGACGTTGTCATACACAAATTGTGTGTATATCCACATATGTAATACAGCTGATCGTGTAGGTATACATACGTACGTAGTTACGAATACATTGACGCACACAATATCACACAAACGTACACAAACTCATACATGCACAAATACACAACGCACACACCATACACACACATATACACAGGCGCACACTTATATATTACACATCATGTATATATATATGTATATGTACTCTTACATATATACATATATATATGTATATACAGAGAGGGAGAGCGAGTGAGAAAGAAAGGAAGAAGGTAGTGTTTTTTCCGTGTAACTCGATGCTCAAGGTAACACAGATCCGCCATCCTTACGTTCTTCTCTTTTCATGTTAGTACACAATATATACTGTCCCTCTTCCTCTCATTTTCTCTTTTTCACTGTGTGTGTGAATAGGAGCGATTTTGTTTGTGTTCGTCTTCAAGCCTCAAAGAACCTCTACAAAAAGATATGGTCCTTTACAAGAGGTATTTCCCGTTCACAGTTTTTTCTAATCTTGTCAGAGTGTACGACAAATATATTATATGCATATATATGAGGAAACCTATACATATAGGTCTTTCTCTCCGTACGTAGAAAAAGCTGAAGACCTTGTTGATTGTTGTAAGTAAAGGTCTACTTATATACTTTCGTTCGTATACATCAATGCTCAGCAGAAATACATCTCTCCATCCGTCGTTTCTCTGTTCTTATTTGTGCATCACACATACTCTACATATATTTGCATACAGGTGGTTTTGTTAGTACCTCGAAGCTCTACAGATATATATTTTCAATCTTACGTACGTACCTCTTTGTTTCTATCAGGAAACGGTAGGTATTACACACATATACCAAATATCACCTACATAAATGCGTTTTCTTTCCTTCGTATTTCGACGCTTGCCAGATGTATACTTCCCCCTTTACCTACTTCTTGATTCTCGTTAGCATACGTAAGCATACGACAACTGCTGTTCACATATATATATATATATATACATGTATATATTTATGTATAGAACATAACATACAGAAATGCCCTTCTCTTCGTACTGTGTGGAGTCAACAGAT
>NW_026699492.1:12500-33079 GCF_030435755.1 Ochotona princeps
ATATATATATACACACACAGAGGCACCACAGACACAAAGACCTTCCCACACGCATACTGATATATACAAAAGCTTCTTTACACTCGAACGCATATACATACAGACACACAAACATTATCATACAAAACATTGACAGCTACAGAGGCTTCCGCACATGCAAACATGCACATGCACACAGACACACATCTCTACATATACATACAGCAGCACACGTTGGAACGTCACCATCCCTGACATCCTCACTGCCTCTCTTCTTCATCCCTCCCCCTCCGCTCTCCTTTTTCTTTGGTGTCTCTCTCCCTCTCTCTTTCATGTCTTTCTCCATCTTTGCGTAGTCTTTTCTTTTTTATCACCTGTTTCAGCGAGTGCTTGTCTGGCACGGAGGTTCCAAAGAACGAAGCAAATTTCTGCCATATATCAATTCGTTTTTGCTTTGCCTTGGCGACTTTGGCCAGCCAGTGTTCCGCGCTCCATTCGCTTGGATATAACAAACGTAGCCTTCCTCGCAGAAGAGGAAAAACACGGTCCACGCACAGACATGACCATACGCACACACGTATGTATATATATATATATACAAACAAGACATAATGATGTGTATACATATACATATGTATATGCATATAGTTGCCGATATGAGGAAGATATGAGTGTAATAATACTAAAAAAAATTATAATAATATGAGTATGTACACATTAGCATACATAGGCAAGACATATTGATGATTAGGTGGATTAGCATACAGATATGCATGTATACGCGGTGAGTAAAGATCTGCGTAAGATGCAGACCACTGAAAACCATGAGTACTCGTCGAACTCTAAGTGATGTACGTGCAATTTTGAACACAGGATGTGTACGTATTCGGCGGAGCGATGTTGGAAGTTGTGTGCAGAACACTCAGTAAAAGATCTTTTCTGTCACGCATAATGTGAAGTTTCGTAATAGCCATACTACAACAGAACCCTTATACAGAGCATATGTAGGATATACAGGTATTATATCAACTCAAAACCCACGGAGAAAAGACTCGTCGCCACATATACATATATACATACGTATGTGTACATGTATTTGCGCATATATATATACCATAAGGAGCACGTGATAATAAATAGCGTACGGATGCATGCAGGTGCTATATAATTAGAATATCAAGAGCGTCTTCCTTTCTTATATGTGTACCAAGGGCATAAAGCTATTTTGAACAGACTAAATGTGCTCTACATGCATCCATAAGCAAGCCTCAATATTGAGTCGACAAGGCTATCCCACTGACGCATGTGTGGTATTGGTGAAAGGACTCCGAACAACATATGTCTGTGCATATATACTCATAAATCAGCGTACATACAGCGAACATATATATTATCGCGAACTAACGATCTTCTAAATGTGCACGTAACATGTGCGTGAAGCTTCGGAAAAATAGGTGTCTGCATGTACCTTCACATTAAGCCTATCAACATCCTATACCACAGTACCAAAACTATGAGCCCTCCACTTCTATAACTAAAAAATATAATACTATTACTTACTATTACTAACACAACTAATGTTACTAACACTTCTACACTACTGACAGTAATACTAGTACTACTACAAACGCTACTACTACTACTAACACGATTACTACTACTACTAACACTACTACTACTATTGACACTAATACTACTACAACTACTACTCCGAACACTATTACTACTACTAAAACTACTACTACTACTATTACCACTACTGACACTAATACTACTACTAATACTAATACTCATACCGGTAACACTACTACTGCTACCACTACTACTAACACCCACTACCTACTACTAACACCAATGCTACTACTAATATCACTACTACTAATATTACACCCCATCAACTACCTACTAATTACTCATACTGGTACAACTACGAAGTACACACACATTATTTCGACAGTAAGCTTATGAATGTTAGATTCTGTGAAAAGTAATGTATGAACCCCTTATGAAGGATACGTGGCATATATACATATACATAAGGCCTATAGACGAAATACTCGTGAAACTGCTCCCTCACAGTAAGCCTTCGAAGCTCAGAATATACGTGCGTGCACATACAGTAATACTGAGACTATGAGGTCCGTATTGATGCATGTGCTACCAGAAGTCCTAGTAAAAACGCAACTGAGAAGCCTTCGCATGCTATTCCATAACACACATTTCCATATACAATCGTCCACAGCATGCCGTAAGTATTCAATGCATGCGCCTGCATGACATGCAGCCTATAGTCGTTGTATTTCACCGCACCTTATATTCGTGAAGCCTCCTCTAAAACATATATTTCTGTTTGCATACATTGTCTCCTTCCCTCTCTACAAGTCTATCAGTATAAATATATATATTTATATATATGAATGAGAGCCTGCAAATAACGGTCTTCATAAGGAAGTGTGTGGTATACGTTTTATTCTATATAGGATCAACCCTATACGCACATAAATGTGTATATATGCATATATATTAGAGCGTATACGCATGACTACATACATGTATACATAGAGAGAGAGGGACTGATTGATAGCAGCAACTCTATGGGGCTCCTGGGCTGCAGTATGTATGTATACAAAGCATTTTCACTACTACAACATGAGCGTGCATAGTATTGTCATCACACATATATATATATATGTATACAAATATGTATGTGTATACATATAGAGAGGGAGAGACAGAGAGAGAGGCTCAGATGGAAAGCAGGTACTATGTGAGGCTTGAGTAGTGCACTATGCATATAGACAGAAATCGCCCCCTACTACTACTACTACCGTTATGTAAAGGTGCGTCGTTGTCTTCATTTACACATGTACATACATATTTTCTCGAAAAAGACACATACACATGCATACAATGACAGGAGAAAAGACGATACACACAGAGATGTACTTCCATCGAATAGATGCATGTACATGCGCAGTATGACAAGCAAATAAAGAACCTACCGGATTTCTAAATCCTCTGCTTCAATTGTAAATGGTGACGAAGACGGGGATCCGAAAAATATGTGCCAGGAAAATTTCGCTCGAACCTACACACATACACACACAATAACATACAGACACCAATCCCGTACTACGCATGCACATACGTGTCTGTTGTACATTGTATTATAACGGCCCACAACCACAAACACATAACGTAAAAACACCAATGCCATACAATGCATGCACATATGATTCTGCTGTACACATACTATAAAAGCCTCACACTTAAACCCACATAACATACAAACACCAATGCCATACTATGCATGCATATGTAAATCCGTAAAGAGCAAGCATACCTGCATATCCCTGTAGCACATACACGGCCAAGCGTAACAACAAACACAATGCCAAAGGAAAGTAGAAAAGTTCCAAAAGAAGAAGCAGTCTGCACATCCCACTCAGAAACAGGAAGAGCATATGCAGCAATATTCTGGAAACACACTTCACACGGCAACATGACGCACACACAGACACACACATACACTCACACACACACACAGACACAGCCACACACAGGCACACACAGACACACACTACAGACATACACGAACCCACCCACACTCACCCACACTTACACACACATACACACACACATAGACCTACACGTACATACATACACACACACACACACACACACACACGACATATAAGCATTTCGTACAAAAAATTTCAGTTGTAAAATGCAAGACGGGGACTTCATACGAAGTAGTAACGACAGAAAAATAACACGACACAATGCCATCCCGACGTAAATTTCACGACACATTCTGATCGCAATTGGAGGAGCCTCACGCATATTTCAGCCTTCCTCCACAACATAGTACGCAACATCACACTACCACATACATCTTCAATTATGAGCATTTCTGTGTGAAGAGCTCTCTCTCTCTTCCTCTCCTTTTTTGTCCTTCTCTCTCTTTCTCTCGTATCAATACCATCGCCTATAGCACTTACTATCCTTACGTACGAATATATATATATATATATATATCTCTGTTCTATGTGTCCCTTACTGTCAGTCTAAGCCTCTTTCTATCAGTTGTGTAGACATAATTATGTACATGTATATGTCTGTCTCTCACTCTGCTAGTTTGTGTATATCTATCAGTTATGTATACATGTACCCTTTTCTTTCTCTCTTTCTCCGTCACTGTCAATCTGTGGGCGCTACCCTCTCTCCACCTACCTACTGTCTATTCACTACTCGCCTGAGTTTACTGAAGCAGCAATATAAAAAGAACTACCTTGTGCCACTTACAGCTACATCACCTCCACATACAGCTTAAAGATATACAAGCATCCATCAATACAGGCTCTGTATGTAACACGTGTGTATTGCTCTCGCTCCTTCTCTATTTCCCTTGCTCCTTCTTCCTTAGTCTCAGTATACGACCTCTACCTCGTCCTCTATCTCTTTCTCTGTTCTTTTCAATACGTTTGAGCCTCTCTAGGCATCAATTGGAGAGCAACTACCTCACAACTGATTTCTGCTGAAACAGTCGCTTGCCGCTCCGTGGCGCCTGCGCATTAGCAGAGTACATCTCTGACGTGACGCGGAACTCCCTGCCAGAAGTTTAATTTTGTCGCTGCCCCAAAAAATCTCAGTTGGGATATCAGCAAATCAACACAGAATCCTCTATAATTCTAGCTGCGACCTACCCAGATATATATATATATATACGTTCCAAAATATGCAGACGAAGCAGTGAAAAATGTCATCGACATGTGCTATGCCCGCCCTCACAGCTGCAAGACGTTTCTCTTCACGATAGTAGGAGCAAATTATTTCCTCACATGCGTTTAGAGTATGTGAGGATACAATATGAGTAATAGTAGTAGTATTAATAATAGTAGTGATATAAATAGTGGAAGTAGTAGTACTAGCAGTAGTAGTACTGACAGTATCAATAATAGTAGTAGTAGTAGTATCAGTAGTAGTAGTACTTCTAGTAGTAGTAGTACTACTAGTACTAGTAGTAGTAGTGCTAGTAGTAGTAGGAGAGTAGTAGTAGTAGTAGTAGTACAAGTAGTAGTAGTAGTAGTACTAGTACTAGTAGTAGTAGTGCTAGTAGTAGTAGGAGGAGTACTAGTAGTAGTAGTAGTACTTCTAGTAGTAGTAGTAGTACTAGTACTAGTAGTAGTAGTGCTAGTAGTAGTAGGAGGAGTACTAGTAGTAGTAGTAGTAGTACTTCTAGTAGTAGTAGTAGTACTAGTACTAGTAGTAGTAGTGCTAGTAGTAGTAGGAGGGAGTACTAGTAGTAGTAGTAGTACAAGTAGTAGTAGTAGTACTAGTACTAGCTGTAGTACTGCTAGTAATACTACCAGTAGTAGTAGTACTAGTAGTATTATCAGTACTAGTAGGGTTAGTAGTCCTAGCTGTAGTTTGAGTATTAGGATACTAATAGTGTAGTTGATGTAGGAGTACTGAGGGAGCTACTGTCTGAAGGTTCATACATATAAGGTCATAATTTATGAAGTGAAATATTATATCCATACATATATCTGTACTATCAATCTGTAAAGCTTCCTCGTAGAGGAGGAGACTAGTTTTTCACACATAATGAAAGCTGCTGCCCCACACATTTGAGCCTCAGCCTCCTTATACACATAGCTACATACATATGTAGATGGTTGAAATATTATCAAATGAGGTAGAGGTATTGTCTCATTGAATATATAATTTATATATTTGTATAGTACTAATAGTTCCAATTGCTGCAGCTGCTGTAGTATCCCATGAATGTTTGACTTTCAAACACATCACAGACATACATACATATATATATACATATATATAGATACAAATTCTGATATAGATATGGGCATATCTCGATGTAATGGAGGCTCAATCATACAAGCCAAACAAACACAGAATAGACGTATATATATATATCTTTATACATGTGTATATATCGTTGTAACTGCTGCTCAATAATACAAGCCAATGGAACACATAATGGACATATATATGTATATATACATATGTATATACATACATATATGATTACATACATACGTGCATAATATATACATGCATACATGCATAATATATACAGACATACATATATAGCGTGTAACGGCTGCTCGATCATACACGCCAGTCAAACACATATAACACATATATGTATATCTACATTTATACACATATACATATAACATATATATATCTATCTCGATGGAGGTGCTGCTCGATCATACAAGCCTATATAGATGTGTGGAGAGAGTAAGGTTGTTTCACCCTCTTTATATGGAAACGGTATCGACTAATTTGGTCTTATAGAAAATGTGACTACTACTAGTAGTACATCTAACTGATAATATAGCTGCTACTGTTGCTGCAGCTCCTGCTGCTGCTGCAACTGCCGACGTATATTATCAAGCGCATGCAGACGGAAGCACTCGGGGTTTATATATGCAGCTGTCGCACCCGCAGCAGCTGCAGCAGCATACGCGTGCTGCTCTACCTGCGAACTACTCCTGTACAGAATTGCACTTTATGTGGAAATATGGACATAGCTAATAACCAATGCAGCCGCTGCAGCTGCTGTAGAAATGCACGCTCTATGTACACACAGTGAGAGAGAGATATATATATACATATACATACATGATAACAACTGCATCCGCTGCAGCTGCTATAGACACTTACATTCTAGAGTTCAGGAGAGGAATTCATCGAATAATATATGCAGCCTCTGCAGCTGCTATAGAGACACACACCTCATATAGAAATGGCGATATATATACTTATAATTTATATATATATAGAGATATATTTATATATCATGATAACTGCAGCCGCTGTAGCTGCTACACAGATGCCGGCTATCACAGAGACACAGAGAGAGAGAGAGAGAATTGTGGAAAGTGGTAAAAGCATTTGCTGCATGCACTATATTGGGACCTGAACTATTTCATGGAAACGGAGAAGTATCGAATCATAGAAGCAGCGGCTGCAGGTGTTATGCAGAAATGAACATTCAATAGAAAACCAGAGAAGCACCAAGTAAGTGAAGGCAGCTGCAGTAGTAGGTTATATAGAGGCTTCACACTATGTGTGCATGTGGGGGTGCTGTGGTGCTGAATGCTTTGGGAAGCTACAATAGCAGCTTCAAAGGTATTCACACTATATATAGGAGACAGAGAAGTACAAAATAATTGAGGCAGCTGCAGTAGTTGCTATGGAGGTAGACATTATGTTACGTACAAACGAAGACAAGTCAAATAGGTACAAAATAGTTAATGCAGCTGCAGTAATTTGTTATAGACGTTGACGGTTTTTCATGTAGAAATGATAACAGTTAACGCAGAATAAGTAGAAGCTCCTAGAGAGAGGCTTACACAGTAGATAGGAAAACAGAGACGTACTGACTGTTTAGCGCAGTTATTGCCATAGTGTGTAAGTGCAGAGGTCTACAATAGAGACGGGAAGGTATGATAGTTATACATGCGGCTGGTACTGCTGCTGCTGCTACTACTGCTGCGCTACTGGTGAGATTCAAATTTGTACTATAGAAAAAATACAGGCAGCTCCTTTACGTTCTCTTTCGTGCCTTAAACATGTGGTGGTAGACATGTTCTCACATATATAGAATCACCTGTTGCTTGTGCGTCGGGGTAATCCGTAAGACGCTACGGCCTTGAAACGTGGAGTAGTAGTATATATACATATAATATAACCAATACATACTGCACGTATATAGTTCATATATTAGATCTTTCATTTTAAGTATCTTGTATAAAGTTTGTATCATATATATATATATAATTGTAGCACTGCAAGCCTCTATGAACGTGGCGGTCAGGGGTCCCTCTCAACGGACAGATATTATAGGCTTGTTACGCTTGCGGTATAAATTAACGGGATATGTACCTATACGTAGAGACCACTACGTCATGGACGAGCACCTGCACGTCAGTTCACCTTATATATATATATATATATATATATATATATATATATGTAGCCATCGCTAGTCTTTCGAGTACTTCTTCCTCTGAAAGGAAGCGTGTTGTACACTAAAAGCGAAGTGTTGAACAGATCAAGTAGTTTCTTTTCAAGTAGCCCTCCAAAACGCTGGCAAGTGATCTCTGTGTACATGAGTGACTGCGTGCTCCGATGCGGCGGCATATACATATATACATACATAGGGAGATATATAATTATATACCAATTATATATATATATATATATTTGTATATATACATAGAGATAATTAGATAGATAGGTACTGGCTGTAAACAGTAGCTAGTACGTGTTGGTGGATAGCTACTTGCTGTAAACAGAGACCTGCTGGGGCTGCAAGTAAAATAGGTACTGACTGGAGATGCATAGCCACTGGCTATAGAGAGATACCCATTGGCTACAGGTAGAAATCTACTGGCTGTAGATAGATAGCTTCTGGCTGTACAGGAACAGTTCTTGGCTGTAAATGAATTACTATCAGCTATATATAGATATCTACAGCTGTAGTGAGATATCAACTGGCCTCAGGTTTTATACCTATTGGCTGTAGATATATATCAACTGGCCTTAGGTACATAGCTATTGGCTGTAGACAGATAGCTACTGCTGTAGTTAGATAGCTATTGGCTGTAGACAGAGATCTATTGGCTGTAAATAAATATCTATTGGCTGTAGATGAATATCCAGTGGCAGTAGATCAGCAGCTGTTGGAAGTCGCTTCTTCTTGAGAGCCCCTTGGACAGTCCGGGTATCTGTTACTGTGTACGTAAGGATGCAGGTCTCTCGGTATTGTGGGTACGAAATTCAACAGAAGAAAGACTCACATGCAACCAACCATTTCAAATATATGTACAAATGAGATATATAAATATATATACATATGATTATATGTATGTATATGTATATGGAGAGCATATTAGCTAGATAGGATAGTAGCAGAGAACGCATACATAAATGTGGAGAATATTATGATCTACATGATAGAATGAGCGTTGGCCTGCAGGCTGACTTGCCTTTGCTATATTCGAGTAGTCCACTGCAAAAGGAATCTCCGCTAGATCGAAGAGCTGCTGGGGGAAAGGAATATTTGTGAGATGAATTTCCGGCTCTGTCAGTGAGTCAATTCTGCAGGCAAACATTTGGTGTAGAATGACCCCGGGCAGCTGTGTACAGTCACCAGTCCATGCACTGGAGCACAAAACATTCCGGTGTACATACACCTCACCAGTGTGTTACCTCGACATCTGCACACATTCGTTATCATCTCTGCAACAGGTGAAAGGGCTCCAAAAAAAAACTTTTCAGAGACATTCGACATTACGGTCGGTCCAACGCGCTTGTACGTACACCTCGCAGCTACCGCCGGTGTACGTACAGCCACCACCTACGTGTGCATCACGAATCCATAGCTTCCGCATGTGGACATATTATACAATCTCCACTTCCCACCCCGTGTGTACAGACACCCCACACGTACAACAGGCGGACGTGAACCGCCTCTTGTTTTGCAGATATACCTTACACTCCTACCTGTTTCGGGTGTACATACACCCGACATACACACGCCTACCAACCGCAGCTGCATGCGTACGCATCCATCAATGCAACCTTATATACAACTCCTTATTAGACTGTAAACGGCAGCATTGACAGCAAGTCCATATAGTTATATCATACACATTTCTTATCAATGGAATTGCCGAAAAGAAGCTTCACATGCATGCCTCTGCTGATGCCTCTAGTGCCGGAACAAGTATGCGTTCGTAACTCCATTAAAATTTCCACTTAAGACTTCCGCATTTGTTTGCTAGTGATATACATACATACAGATGTATATACATAAATATGAAGATATATATATATAGACACAGAATGAGTCTATGAACCTCCTTGCTGTACAGCGGCGGCGTCACGGGTGGAGGGCAGCGTGCGTATGTAATCGCGGCACTAAACCTCTCTGCCTTTGTGTCTATTATCGAAAGGAGGGGGGCTTCACCCAAGCATGCACTACTGCAAAGAGTCTCCAGCACCTTTCCGTTTGCATTAGAACGCTAATAAAACGGAAACAAGTAATAAATGACTCTCGGTGAAGAATTCATGGGAAGTCTGAGAGAAAGCGTTGCTGCGACGATTCGACAGTGTGTGCTCGACAAAGTATAATCCGATGCAATGCAAATGAAACGATAGATAATATATCCCAAGCAAATAGGCACAGAACATACCGATACACACACGCAGTTACACATACACACAGAGAGAGACACACAAACACAGACACACTCAGACAGACACACAGTCACACAGACACAGAATAACACAGACACACACTCACAAAGACACACATACACACATAGAGATACACAGACTCGCACACACACTGACACACACACACACGCACACACATACAGCTGCTGCAGCAGCAGCTGCTGCTCTTGCATGGTCTTGCAAAATGAAGTATCCTCTCGTGTTTCTGATGTCTTCTATTGTCTAATGCACTACTCACATCCTTCTACTGATCTCCTTATGTAAAATGCCTTCCCTCTCTCTATCACTACTCCCACTACGTATGCAACGCCTTCCCTCTCTCTGTTACTATTTCCACTACGTGTACACTGCCATGCGTTTCTCTCACGAATTCCACTGGGTGTACAATGCCTTCCGTATCTCTCTCTCTACTGCCGCTAGGTATGCACTCCCTTCTCTCTCTCTCTCTATTTCCACTACGTACTATGCCTTCCCCCTCTCTCTCACTTTTTTTTTGACAACGTATCATGCTTCCCTCTCTCTCACTACTATCACAAGGTACGAATCATTCCCATATATTTCACAGAGGTAGGCACTGGTTCAATGCCTTGCTCTGTGGGTGTTACCACGACGAGGGCGAGAAAGGGTTGTATATATGCATCTGCAACCCATGCCTTTGTATAATAGTCGTTTCTATATCCTACAGTCGCTAGTAAATACCTTCTAGGTCTACGGACTACTATGAGGTACATGCATACATATAAACACATAGATATCTATACATATACATATATATATATATATATATATATATAGCAGTACACGTAGATACGTACGTATGTGTGTGTATAAGTATAGTGGATCGATTCATTGTATTGGTGTCAATTAATATATCATGATCATATAGTATACGTACATGCATTCATCATAGAGTAGTATACACATATATAGAGAGAGAGAGAGACAGAGGGAGAATGGGGGAAAGAGAGAGAGGCTTGAAATACATTTATACACGTATATATATATACATATATGTATACTCCGGGTCGAATCATGTACTGGTTTGATTGTATTTAATATAATTTTTTTTTATGATTTCTTTTCAGTATATTTGAAAAAGTCATTCGATTTCATACGCTCACGTCGTGGCAGTTACACCGGAAAAGAAATGAGGCTTCCAGTAAGGGCACACTTGTAACCCACGGATACAGCTAACAACGTCATATATATTCTTCGCATGGTCACACACACACACACATACACACTAACACTTACACTTACTTATACATGAACCGTATATATTGAACGGTAAAAGAGTGACTATGATACTGTGTGTCTGTCTGTGGCCTTCCTGGAAATAAAAAAATATGATCGCTTGTCTGTTTTTTGTTGCTTTCTTGGAGCGAAGGAAGTGAAAGTCAGTTTTTCCTCACCTCAACCGCAACTACTGCTGCCCAGTAGTGTACGTACACCCTAAACCCGTGTATGGTGTGTGCGTCCATCACCACTTCTTTGTCTACACGGCAACACGTCTCTTCACGTGAAATACATACATGCATGCCCGTCTTCAGAAGAGTAAATGAGCCTCGCGTCCTTCAGTAAGTATTGCTGCTGTGTCGTGATGTATATCATAATGTGTGTGTGTGTGTGTGTTGCTACTGCTCGCCCAACTAAAAGAGAAAGAGCTGCTCTGTGCATGCGCGCGGGCTTGTAGACGTTGCTGCCTATATACAACTTCTGTTACAGTGAGAATACTACAAGGGACGATACTGATGATATTACGGGCATACCTCACTTACTCCTTTTCCCCGTCTCTAAGTATGTATATATATACACCTACACAAGTACACATATACCTATATACATATATGAAAATATATGTACATGTATGTGTATAAGTGGATGTGTATATCAATATATATGTCTACGTACATATATGTACCTATATATGCATACATACATATGCATTTATATATATATATATATATGTAAATATACATAAACATACACATATTTATCTATATGTATATATACGTACACACATATATAGATATTTCCACATGTACAAGTACGGCGGGTACTTTTTCCAGCACAACGGACAAGATATGCTATCAGCATCACTAGAGTTGTCGGTAGTATGACATACACACACACACAGACAGAAGGCCAGCAGTACATGCATGCACAGTACTTGTGGGCTTCCTGAAGAGATGGAGACCTCTATCATGCGTAGTGAAGAAGCCTGTATCCGTCTTAAGGCATTACCAGAAAAGTATATCATCTAATAGTTCTCTCCGTTCCTCCTCATAGTATAATAGTGAGCTATGAGGGCCTGTTCGTGTACACGTATAGTAGTACTCCCTACAACTTCCCTCCACATTGCTGATTCTAGGAGAGCAGGTGTTCCGCTATTTCTTACAGAGGTTGTTCTAGGTTTCCTTAGAATGCTGTGCTTTTATGATAGTGTGCCTAGGTGAATGTGCGTGGGCAGCTGTGGTTTCGTGTATATGTGTGTGTGTGTGTGTGGGTGTGTTTCTGTCTGCCTGTCTGTCTGTCTGTCTATCGTGCTATTCGTCCGCCCTGCGATTGTTGCCGGTCTGCGAGTGTGTGTCCGTCTGTGTGTGTGGATCTCTGTGTCTACTTGTGTGTCCGCAGGTGTGTGTACGTATGTCTTCTGTTTCTTTCCGTGCATCTGTCCGATGTGTGTGTGTGTGTGTGTGTGTGTGTGTGAATACGCGTGCGTCTGAATATTAATCTTTACGTACGTGTGTGTCTTGCTAGCGGATCTCTCTGTCTATATGTGCGTTCGCATGTGTGTACCTCTGCCTGTCTGTCTCTGTGTTTGTGCGTGTGCCCCGCGAATATGTGTGCGTGTGTGTGTGTGTGTGTTTTCACGCGTATGTAGGCTCGTGTACGTGTTTAGTTGTTTGTGCGGTCCTCTGAGTCCAGCTGTCTCTCTCTCTCTCTCTTCACCTGGGCGTCTGATTACTTGTCTGTGTGGCTGTCTATTTAGCTGCCTGTATGTATGTGTATGTGTGTACGTGGGTATAAGCACGTCTGGACGCAAAATCTCTCCTTTCTGCTGCTCGTCATAAAAACTCCTCTCAAGCACCCCGCAGAAACTGGCGTTATCGTGCAGGAAACGTGAAAGCCACTTTAACGAAATATTATTGCAATTTTGTGTATCCGGCGTGTACACAGATAGCTGTCACACGCAATATCTATCTGGAGACGCAGTTATTCGTTAATACTCTGTGAGGAGGACACTGTACGAAAGCAGAAATGCGCTGAAAAAAAAGGAGTTTGTGCGTCTTACAGCCCCACTACCTGTTTGCAGTGTACATACAGCCCGAACACTTCCAAGCAACGTCACCTGCACACAGCCTCAGGACAATGCAGTGTACATACAGCCCAGACACCCTCAAATGACGTCACAGGCAGAACCCGGTATGATACTGATGATGTGGACACACATTATTGAGATGCTTTACTTCTCTGCAGCCCAGTACCTGCGTGTATTGATACCGTCTGTGTGTGTGTGTGTGTGTTTGTTTGTTTGTAATGAAGGCGTGTTTGTGTTTGACAGTGGGGTGTACGTGTGCAACAGCGGGCGTCTTAACTCACCTGAAGTTGTTGATAGGGTCCCAGTCACCGAGAAACTCCTGGCCGTAGGCTTTGATAAGTTGGTCTAATATATTCGTCAACATTTTCGGAGGCTATTTTTAGCAGGTAAGTCGAGGAAAGAAAAGATAGAAGAAAAATCCACATGGCTAATAATCGTACTACTGATACTACCACTACACCTGCTGCTGTTGTCCTGAGAGTGCTGCGTTTTCGAGTGTTCCTCTGCTTTCCTGGCTTGCAATCCTTTTGCCTCGTCGAATTTAGAATTCACGCCCAGTACTCAAACCCACACTGCGAATAGAGCCATGTTGCACTACGAGGCGCGGTCAGCACCATGTTGCAGTTATTTATTCTAGTTTGCTGCGATACTAGAGTATACCCAGGCTTTTCTACTACCACTTTATACGCGTGCAATATTGAGTGTTTTACTACTGGAAGGGGTTGACGGGTAAGCAACCTGTCGTGCTCGGTGTATGTATGTGGGTAGGAAAACGGATGTGTGACGATATGCATGCAAATGGAGCAGCGCATGATTAGTAGTGATAGACCGAAAAAGAGAAAAATGAAAATTCACTGGCGTAGAATGCATGGAGCAAACCAAGAAGGGGAAGGGCTGGAATATACAGCAGCTTGAGGCATGAGGCATGCGCAGAAAAAAAAAACAGTTTGCTGCGGTCCCTGGTGGCTACACTACTGTACAAAGCTGTTGTTCTGTATGGCATGAAGACTTCTCGTACTCACTGCTGCTGAAGTCAGGTAGTATGCGAGAAAAGTGAAAAAAAAGAAAAATTGCCTGCAGTCCTTCCACACGATGAATGTACACACATGCAGCGCTCGCTAGATCAGGAGGATACAGTAGCAGGAGCAACCTCCGCTTGTGTTCAATATTGTCAGCAGCAACGCCACGTCGGATGCAAGGACTATCGCGTATTTACTCGAGGGAGATCATATATCTCCACTTTTGTCCATAGGATAGGCGGCCTTCTTTAAGTTCTGTAAAATGGAAGAAACAGCATCACTCTTTCTCTCTTACTGTACGTCTTTGGCTCTTGCGCTGTTGTTTTTCAAAGACGTGGCTGGTATACATCGTCATATATGTATATATATATATATACATATACATATGTAAATATGTATACACACATTACTGTACATACAAATCTATGTACATATGTCTACGTATATACGCGTATATATGTGTATTCTGGGCAGTCACGGACCGTTCTCTGGGCCGGCGAGCATCTGAATGAGTCATGCCACTACATACGCTTACTTGTGTGGATGTATGTATGTGTGGATGTATGTATCTATATAAGCTTATACTTCATTCAGCCGAATTCATCGCATCTAATATAATCTCAAATATGCGTGTGTACTGCCAAGGCTTACACAGGTAGACTGTGTATACTTTGTGAATAAAGGCGCGGTGGTATCTCACCGTAGGAAAGAGAGAGGGAGAGAGGGGCATTTTGAAGCACCGTAAGAGACACTACGTTGTTCTAAGACCTCCACATCTGGAGGCTACTTGCATGCGTTTGTTGTGATAGGTATTGCGCACATGAAGGTACACATGTGCACACGACCAATTCTTGCGTGCGACCGCATGATTTTAGCCGTCATGCAGTACAATGCTTTGAAAGAGCCACCTGCTTCATATGCAGCAACTCTTGTACACAAAAACTCAAGAAACGAAACGTCCTTACTGCTATTTCGCGGTTAAACACACTTGTGTCAGAGCCTAGGCTTCGATGGACATGCTTTTCACGGCGCTTTGCATGTGCGACACACCCACACAGACACACACATACGAACGTGTACAGCTTTTCTAGTAATGCTCTCTGAGTAGGCCGTCATGGAATGCCTGCTACTCTTCTCGGCTGGAATCAAGAGATAAAGGACGATGAAAAAGAAGCATCTCGTCCCGGAATGGGAGATTTATGACTGTTCTACCAGGTTCTGCTGCTATTGCAAAACACATCTGTTTGTGACTACAAGTGGCAAAGTTGCATAGGGTTCACCACATTCCTCCTGCGTTCAGTTTCGAGAGGGGGAACAGTTGAATATTTTTACTGCCTGAATTTCCGCACGTAATTGAACAGAATCTACGATGTTGAACAACGGAGAATGCCGTAACGTTAGCTACGACCGCCGCACATGTAGCTGCGTTGTGTTCAGCGGAGCATGGCTGCTTTCCCGGACCGTCTCTGTGCATGGACTACTGAAACTCTTCGTTTTTACAGAGGAGAGAAGAGAGGAGCGTTCTAAGGAGTACTGATCTCAGAAGAGATGAATTAAACACGCGCCGCGTTGAAATTTGCAATGGAGCCCAACGACAGATGCCCGCCGTCTCCGGCACCAGTACAGTCGATTTAGTATCGAGACAAGCTGCGTTCCCGGCATCCTGTAGAATTGCAAGGGCCAAAGGGGCGGCCAGCGTCTCCACAAAAACGCACTATGAGTAAGGGCCCTGTAAGCGCCCTTGAATATTTCTGTGCAGTTCGGATGATAGTAGCTTCTGCTGCAGCAACAAGTATAAATTAAATATGATGTACGTGCTGTGCGTAGAGCTGTAGACTATGCGACTTGCACCGGTGGCTCTTTGTAGTAGTAGTGAATGACGATGGCTGTGTGAGTGGCGGCAGCTGCTACTGCTGTAACTCCCCATTATGGATGTGTACGAGAGACGACTCTAGCGAACAAACGCATGAGATACCTTGTCAGTTTCCACCCAACTTTGAAAAGCACTACGGCTAGAATAAAGAAATCGACCTCCCCGTTAGTAGGAAAAATCGAGGCATATGCCTACAGAGTCGACCCCGTAGGCGAGATACTGTGAGAAAGAGTAAGTAGTAGTATGTATTCAGTGCCCATCTACTACTTTGCCCCAACAGGAGTGAACATCATCGACGCGTCGCGACCGTAGTCGACACCGAGGACCGCGCATGGGCTGTAGCTGGCTTGTCGGAGGAGCCTCACCTTACACACAATTGATATTTTCGCGCTCTGGAGAGTGGATCGCCCCCTCATAATGTGTAGGGACCCGCGTTCCTCTGTGTAGACCTGTGTGTTTCTTACTTTATCTCCCCTACAAACGTCATCTAGCCACCATCATGGAGCTCCCAAAGTACTACACCTCCCTCAACGCTAGAGCTGGTGCCTCCGCAGCTGCACGTCCGGCCGCTGTTACAGCCGCACATCATCGTGGTGCCATTTCATCCAGCTAACTCTAACTACTCCTCCTAGTATCCCTATTCCTACTGCTATTACAAAGGTTTGAAACTCGCTGTGAATGCTTCTTTTCTCTTATGATGGCGAAGTTGGATCGCATGTAGCCTTCTCAGCTTGGGTGTTGATAGGACCTTGCGCTGCTCAACTGCAGGGGCGGTAGCTGGCTTGGATGAGCCTCGACTTCCACACAATTGATACTTCCACGCTCTGGAGAGTGGATCGTCCCCTCATAATGTATAGGGGCCGCGTTCCTCTGTGTAGACCTGTGTGCATTCTTCTTTATTTCGCCTACGAACGTCATCTAGCCACCATCATGAAGCTCCCTTACTACAACACCTCCCTCAACGCTAGAGCTGGTGCCTGCGTAGCTGCACGTCCGGCCGCTGTTACAGCCGTACATCGTCTTGGTGCCATTTCATACAGCTAACACTACTACTCCTCCTAGCATCCGTATTCCTTCTGCTATTACAAAGGCTTGAAACTCGCTGTGAATGCTTCTTTTCTCTTATGATGGCGAAGTCGGATCGCATGTAGCCTTCTCAGCTTCGGTGTTGATGAGGCCTTGCGCTGCTCAACCACATCGGCGAAGTCTGCATTTGTTTCACTTTGCCTGGACAACGCGACATGCTCATGTCACTTTCGTGCGTACTTTTCACATTTGAAAACTGCACCCCTCTGCAAAGAAGCTCCGCTGCGTGTAGATCTGCTGCTGCGGTCTGGAGTCACTGCTAGTACCGAAGTTGAAGGTGCCACCGTTTACAGTTCTTGCCTACGGTGGAGCTGAGTGTACTCCCCACAACTTACGGGGTGTGCAGTGCGTCCAGTGTGGCTGAGAAAGCTTTGGCATAGTGTCCACAGCGTATTAGACGATATGGATTGAGAGCACTCAAAGTAGCATGTGCTGTTCTCTCCCACGTGCTGAAGGAAACACAGCAGACCGCGCTATACTGTACGTCTGCACGGCTGCAGTTCATGTAGCACGCCATACGATGTAAAAACACTACAGTAAAATCATTTTGCGAGCGTAGCGCCGCTCTCCACGAAGACTGTATACGGCTGTGCCCTTACAGAAATGCTCGTCACCGTTTCTAAGAGCAAGGAAGCGCTCCACTATACACCACCTTGGTGTAATACTCCTAAATGGTATGCACTTTTGCGCGTATAGATGCCCTTTCGATTAATTCTCCGCGCTGAGGAGTGACGCTTTCCTTCCACTGCACTTTGTGTTCTGCTCAGAAAAGTGCGTGAGCCCCCCTCGTGTGCGCAGCAAACAGCTATGAAGAACTGGTACACAGGTTCTTCGCCCCGGGTGCTGTGCAGTTGTCATGAAAATGACGGCGTTATTCGTCGTCAGTATATGTCGACCGCTGCGACGTCAGTACAATACCGACTGTGTGACATGGATCCGGAAGGGGGTGTCAAGATCTAGTTCTTGTCCACATTCAGGCCCACACACACACACGCACATGCTCCGCTAGTCCCCATACCCATGACAACAACAGTCTTGTGTTGACAGCTAGCGAGAGTTTGGGATCCAGCCTGTGTATAGCACAGTAGATCCTGGTGCGAATCCTTATAAAACGCTGATTTCCTCTCGAAAGCAGGGATCTGCCCGCTGCTAAATATCTTTAAGAAAGGGTTTTCCTACCTCCCAGCAGCTTTACAGGTGCAGAGTCTCCTGCACACTACAATGTAGCTCCTGTTGTGAAAAGTGTGTGCCGTAACTGTGTGCGTCTTGTTTTTGTGCTGAAGCGTATGCGAGAAGAGAAACGGTGTATGTTCGAAGAGTATCCCCAGCCCTGCACCCACGAAATAGCTGCGTTATCACTACGCAGCCGTTCGCACCGAAGTAGTTGCGCCCCCCCTACTCAGTTTTGCCAGGGGAGCGCGTGAGTGATTCGCCTTACGAGAGAAACGTGAACACGTGTGTGAAGCCGAAGCTCGGTTGTACTGATGTTTGAGAGCGATTTCTATTGCAGCGGAGGAGTGCACGCTGAGTTCCGTGGCAGTGGTTTGTACGCATCTGTTCACTGAATGATGAACTGGGAGTACCTCCCGACTACACACGCTTTCTCTTCGACGGTCCTGCAATAGCGCAACATGCCGAACCAAGTATAGATAATGTCCAGCGCCACCGCAGTGATTTAGCTGTGCGGGCAAAGCTTCTCCCCTACCCGAGGCGGCAATGCGTGCTTCTTCGTTGTGGACGCGTCTCACCTGTATAGCTGTATGGCGCTTTAGCACTTTGTTAAATCACAGACTCAAGCGCCGGTATTGGTCTCCCTAAGTGCTTGGGGAGGGCGTGCTTGTGGTGTGGACACAGAACGAACCACTTCAAGCATTCTACCAGTTCGTTACCAGATTTTAACACTTCCTACGGACTACAGGATGCGTGCTGCTGTTGCGAAGGAAAACATCATAACCCAGCCCTACATCGATAACGCAGGCGTTCTTGCCCACAAGGGACACTCCACATTGCCGTCTTGTGTCGCCCTTCCAGCACCCCTGCAGAGCCGTCTACAGCGGATTGACGCGTATTTTCAATGTGATATGGCATGACCAGAGAATCTCCGGGCACAACTGAGCTGTGTCCAAGAAGTGTGCCTACAGCGTCATTCCCCTGCTACGCGGGGTTCACAAGTTTTTGCAGCATTATGTCAAGATAGTTGAAAGGACAAAATCAGGCAGAACAAGTGGAAGCTACTACTGAAGAATAACTACTATCCGGTGAAGATTGCCGGGAATTTGAATGTCCACAAGGCAAAGCAGGAAGGAAATAGTAGCCGAGTATAGAGGGTGGCTGTGTCACTGGCAACTTCATGGTGAAGGGCGCCCCGTGGAGGAAGCCAGTGATAAAATGTACAGGGATGCTGTCCACGTCGCCTACGCGACGCAGCCATCCTGCACTGCTGCAGCTGTTCCGCAGTCTTACGAAGTGCATGAAGAGGTTTAAATAGCTTCAGACTGGAGTTCCGCGCCTCCCTTCCGGCCCTCAGCCCTGGCATATTATCTCACGTCTGCGGGGAACGGAAGAACAGCTGAATGACGTCACAGTATGTGTTATCGCGCCGCTTCCACAATAACGGATGAGGTCAGTGAGTTCTCAGAGCGAAATGAATACCACTAGCACAACGGACAATCGTTCTGTTGCCGTATTAGAGACTCAATGCTTGCAATCCTTGTGAATATTGCTGAAGATCTGGTATCTAGCGTAGCACTGGCGATTTTGCTAATGCACTTATTCGGGGCACCACTCTGGAGAAAAGAATTCGTGCCTACTTCCTCAGCAGATCGAAACTGCCCTATCGAAACTTGCGAGGGTCAGGATTACATCTTTCGCCTAGCTGCTGGTAGCTTTTACCGCATGGCTTGATTTTCCGAGGGGATGACTTCTTATTCTGACTGAATGCACACAGAACGAGTAACATTTTGCTGCGCAGTCCCTCGCAGCGGAGCTTGTCAGGGACGAATGCACCCTGCAGTCACGTTTG